>NC_048218.1:71023888-71095436 GCF_002007445.2 Ailuropoda melanoleuca
CCGGCGTCCCAGCCCTCACTTCCAGGGCCGGCGCATCTCTGTCCTTTGTGTTTCCAACCCCGCCAGCCGCCTCGCGCGCGCTCCTGAGCTCCCCGTTTCAGTGTGGTTCCCCTGTGCTCTGGAGCGCCAGTTTTCAGTCTGGTCGCGCTTGCACTCCTGAGCTCTCGGTTTCACTCTAGTTCAAGTGTGCGGTCGGGAGCTCCTGTTTTCAGTTTGGACACGGGCGTTCCCACGCTCACTGTCTCAGTCCGCTCTCTTGCGGGTGCTGGTCTGAGAGTCCAGCCCGCTCCCCAGCGCAAGGGGCTATTGCTTCCCGGCGCCTGAGCACAGAGGCTCCCTCCCCCTTCCCTTTATCTTCCTATATCTGTGCTCGGATTCACAGCTCCCCACTTTGTACCTCAATACTCAGCACTGGAGATGTTCATTTGTAGAGATCCAGATGTATCTTCCTGCGTCTCAGGCTGATTCTGTGGGTGTTCAGAATGGTCTGGTAGATATCCAGCTCGACTCGGACCAGCTGAGAAAGGGTCACTTACTCCTCCTCCATCTTTTCTCCTCCTTGCAGAAAGTGGTGCCTTTCTGTTCATAGAGTTTCTGCTATTCTTTTCTTCATTCTCCAGTTGCATTCATAGGTATTCGGAATGGTTTGGTAGCTTTCTCGTTGAATTCCTGGGACCAGACAAACTTTAGGTCTCCTGCTCCTCCGCCATCTTGGAACGCCGAGCTGGAGCACAACTCCTGTTTTAAACTGGGTTCCTTGCAGAAAGTGGTGGCTGTTCTGTTCTTAGAGTTGCTGCTATTCTTCTCTTCATTCTCCAGTTGAGTTTGTAGGTGTTCAGAATGGTCTGATAGCTATCTAGCTGCATTCCTGGGACCAGACGAAATTTAAGCCTCCTGCTCCTCCGCCATCTTGGACTCCTCCCTCAGGCACGCTAAGTGTAAAGAGTTAGGGCAGTGTTTATAGTACAATCCTGTTTTTCTGAATGAGAACTAAAGGAGTGGAGTGGACAGCCCAATAGTTAAAAGAAAAAGCTATGTTAGGAATTCTGCCTATCCACACAGAATGTTTGGGGGATGTGGTTTAAGCTTGAACGTTTTCAAAAAAAAAAAAAAAGAAAAAAAAGAAAAGCAGTAGCCAGATGACGTGACAGATATGCATGGTTGGGAGGTACACCTGTAAAATACTCCGTTCGAATGCCTGTGAAGGGCACGTTAGGCTCCTCTTTCTCTACAGCTTTATCTTTTGCCATTTTTCACCTTAAAGACTAACTACTGATTTGTCTGTATTTCTTGAACCTGTCCTATCCAGGCATCCTTCTGTGCCCTTGAAGAGGCTATTCCTTCTGCCCAGAATATCCTATCCCTGTCAACTTTTATCTCTTTTCTCTGCTGCCCTTCTTTTGCATTTTTAAACCAAGACCTTCGCCGTCTTCCCATTCTATCTTTTAGGGGCAGATTTTGACATTTCTCTTATAGCTTGAACCTTCATATCATGAATATTGTCGCTAGGGGACAAAATTTCCATGACCTGTGTCATTCATTGGAAAGTTAGGAAACCAGTAACAGCCAGAAACTAGCAGGTCATGGGAAAACGGCTACAGTGCTTGGACCCCAGAGTTTCACATCAGTATAGCTTTGTTCCTTGAAATGCATTTTCAAACTTCAAGACTTATTTCTCCTGTCACCACCAGCAGTGTCTGTCATTTGTATTGTTTCCTAACTGTTCTTTAATACCTTTACCACCCATAGTTATAAATTATATCTCAAAGATTGTTTAGGTTTTAGAGCTATGTACTTAAAGTGCCTTTATTGAATTTTGTCGAAAAATCACTTCTTTTGGCAAGTCTGGAATTTTGGTCTGTAACCTCAAGTCTTCTTTCTTCGTTGAAAAAAATATTTCAGGGGCGCCTGGGCGGTTCAGTTGGTTAAGTGTCCAACTCTTGATCTCAGTTGAAGTCCTGATCTCTCGGTCATGAGTTCAAGCCTCGCATTGAGCACCTTGCTGGGTGTGGAGCCTACTTTAAAAAGAAAAAGAAAAAGGAAAAAAAATATTTCTGTGATATAATTTTGGTGGCTTGTGATTTCTTAAGAATGCAGCCATCTCCGTGATGATGCTGAAGCACACGTTAGTTTTGCATGCACATCTCTGTCTCTTTGAGTATTTTTTATTTGAGAGAGGGGGAGGAGGGGCAAGAGGGAGAGAATCTCAAGCAGATTCCGTACCAACTGTGAGACTCGATCTCACAACCCCAAGATATGACTTGAGCCAAAATAAAGAGTCGTATGCTCAACCAACTGAGCCACTCAGGCGCCCCTGCATGTATCTCTTTGTCGTATCTGTTTCCCCAAAAAAGCACCTTGACGGTAGAGATCATGACTTTGCATCTTTGACCTCCCAATGACTAGTAGTGCTAGTTGGTGCAGAGTGGATACTCAACTTTTGAAGGAATAGCATCTTGATAGCTATTGAATATTAATATTTTTTAAAGGAAAAAATTTTTAAAAGATTTTGTTTATTTGACAGAGAGAGCGAGCACAAGTAGGAGGAGTAGCAGGCAGAGGGAGAGGGAGAAGCAGGCTCCTTACTGAGCGGGGAGCCTGAAGCAGGGCTCAATCCCAGGACCCTGGGATCATGACCTGAGCCGAAGGCAGACACTTAATGACTGAGCCACCTAAGTGCCCTGATTATTAATAAATATTGTAAGAGCCCTATCTCTGTGACCCATGTAGATCTCATTGTCAGACTTCTAAGTAGTTTTTGTATCACACTTTCAGGGTCAAGAATTTGATCAAGAGTCTAGGGGTGCCTGGGTGGCTCACTCCATTAAGCGTCTGCCTCCAGCTCAGGTCATGATCCTGGAGTCCCAGGATCAAGCCCCATATCGGGCTCCCCCCCTCAGCGAGAGTCTGTTTCTCCCTCTGACCCTACCCCTTCTTGTGCTCCCTCTCTCTCTCTGTCTCTCTCAAATAAATAAAATCTTAAAAAGAATTTCATCAGAAGTCTTCTAAAATTCACCAAAGGCTTGATAATAATGAATCCAGTATAACTGTATTGAGTGTGCTTATGGTCACGTTTTTTTCCTTTTCTCTTAACATTTATGTTAGGGTATGTTGTATGGGGGGACAGTAAAGCATAGATTTGTTTATGCTTACTCATTTTGTGGGTAGAACACAAGATGAACATTCTTTAGTACTACAGGTGTTTAGTGTCTTACAAAGATAACACTCCCAAATTATCCTTATTTCTCACATTTCAAAGGGTAAAATTTTATTTCAAAATACACCTCTTGGGAATTATTTTTCCAGTGATAAATTTTTTTAGATATTAAACTCAAATACACACATTTATGGCTTATTCAGTATATAAAATGTTTCAATTTGTAATTTATGGGAATTTTAAATTGCTTTAGTAATATAAAGAGAATAGTATCTGTGTTCTGGACTAAACCATTGTCCGTCAAAATTTCTTTTTCTGCAGAGATGTCATTGAAAATAACATGGATTTTATGGGATTAATTGTAATGCAGAACAAATTGAAGCAAGAAACCCCTGCAGTACTTGAAGATTTGCATAAAGCCAACATTCGCACTGTCATGGTCACAGGTTAGACTTTATAAAAGGACACAGTAAAAATTGAATGTGACTCTTAAGAGTTCAGGTTATAGGATATTGTGGAATGATCAGTTAGTTATAAAAGCATGTAGTGGCTCCATCCTACCTTGCCCCATTTCAACTCAGAATGTTTTTTAAAGGTATAGATAACTTTGCAATACTCTTTTGAGGTCTAGCAAATTCTCTTTATAGAAATAGTAAAACAGTGAAGGGCATACTGTATAAATTTAGATTTTTGCTTGTTTTTGTTGCCTCTCTTTAATCATATATTTTTTATAGCAGTTACTGTATCTTGTGTAAGCTCTTTGTAGATATGTTTTCTCTACTAGAGCATAAGATTCTAGAGCAGAAGATTAAGAGAATGTTTTGTTCATTTTGGGGTCTTCTGCAATTTTTAGAACTGTGCCAGATGCCTGGAAAATGATTAATAGATATTTGTTAGAATTACACTTTTATGTGTTAGAGTATGTTTATTATCATTGCCTGGATGCATACTAGTGAAAATAGCCATTATTTGATTGGTTTTTGATTTCTGATGACTATATCCAAATGATTCTCCTGGCGTTGTTATGTTGTTGATATTAGATAATTCCCATTCCTTAGCTGTGTGAAATTGTGGCAGCTCTAAGTACTTTTTTCTTAGTAAATAATCAGAATTAAGATAATTATCTTGTGGCTCTTTTGTGCATTCGCTAAGACTTATATGGAAAAGGCAGTTGACATTTTTTTGTTTCAGACTTTGAGATCCATCTAATAGCGTACTTACCACTATGTAGCTCAGGAAATGAAATTTATTAGCATTCCAGCAGTTCCTTGGTTTTAATGATTCCTCCTTCAAAGTACTTTCCATCTCTTTCTCTTCCCCCTCTTTCCCTCCCATGATAGACTGTGGCCTGTGTCCCACGGGGGTCTGTCTGGCCACAGGAGGACACCGTTGGAAATAGTGTGTGGAAATTGGGGGAGGAAATCCTATTGCCCTTCAGTTGTGGCAGTGGTGGACTTCCCAGACCTTTCCCTGCCTCTCAATATGTTTATATTTTCTTGATCCTGTCCTGACAGGGCTTCTTTTCATTTCTCTCCTCCTCATGACTGAGAGGATGTCTGTCTTCTCTTCGTATCTTCTAAACATTGTATTCTTGTTACCTTGCTATCGTGTTGCTTTTGTAATCCATTCCTTTTTTCCTGTGATATTAGGGATTCTTGTACAGACCACCAGTCACTCCCAAGTTATTTCAGCAAGTATTGTGTGAGCACCTGGTCGGTGTGTGTGTGTAGCACTGTGCCAGGTGTCGGGGGTACTACTAGTGCATGACTGAGAGAGACACACAGTGTATCTGGCTTTACAAATTGTAGGTGAGAGTGTAGCATACGTGTGCTTGAATTATTTGAGGCTTCCTTTGGAAAGTATGTTTTGATTTTTGTTGTTTTTAAGATCCAAGAGTAATACGGTACATTGTCTTCATTTTGCCAAGCCCAGTTATGGGGTAATAGATATTCTTGATAAGTATTTATCGTTGAATACATTTATGTTTCCATCTTAATTGTAATGCATCTTCAATGTTTTGAAAATTAGGTGACAATATGTTGACTGCTGTTTCTGTGGCCAGAGACTGTGGAATGATACTACCTCAGGATAAAGTTATTATTGCTGAAGCATTACCTCCAAAGGATGGAAAAGTTGCCAAGATAAACTGGCATTATGCAGACACCCTAACACAGTGCAGTAATTCATCAGCAATTGACTCAGAGGTAATGTCAAGAAGAATTTTCCCTTTTGAAGCTTGCTTGTTTGAATTTAGTCTGAAACAATAAAAAGTGGTGCATTAAAACACAACACAACAGAAAATACATGAAAACAGACGCCTGGGCCATCTCCTCAGAGATTGATTCATTAGGACTAGGTAAGACCCAGGTACCTCAAATTGTGATAATTAGCCAAAGCTGAGAAAGCACCATTTTAGAGTATGAGAATCCCAGATATTTGTCCTATTTTAATTTTTTAAAAAGATCTATTTATTTATTTGAGAGAGAAGAGACAGTGTGTGAGAATGGGGGGAGGGGCAGAGGGAGAGAATTCCCAAGCAGATTCCCTGCTGAGCTAAGAACCTGACGCAGGGCTTGATCCCACAATCCAGGAGATCTGAACCGAAACCAAGAGTGGCCGCTTAATGGACTGAGTCACCCAGGCACCCCTATTCTATCTTAAAAGTAATGATAAATGATGCAAGTGGTCCATAGTATTTATTAGTCTATGCATTATTTCAAACCGAAGCTGATATTTAGGATTTTTTTTTTTAATAAGCAGTATAGGTAGATTACCTTAAAACTGAATTTCCTTTTACTTTTAGTAAGTGTTAAACTTTCATTATTTTATGTAAAATATCAAATGGGAGAATTTAGTTTTAGATGAAATATATATATATGTGAATTTTTTAAATAAAGATTTTATTTATTTATTTGACAAAGAGAGTACAAGCAGGGGAACAGCAGGCAGAGAGAGAGGGAGAAGCAGGCTCTCCCACTGAGCAGGGAGCCCAATGTGGGGCTCGATCCCAGGACTCTGGGATTATGACCAGAGCCGAAGGCAGACACTTAACCAACTGAGCCACCCGAGCGCCCCTAGATCAAATGTATTTAAAATAGGATTGTATGACTTGGTCTGGCTGCCTGAATATTGTTCTGAATGTCTCACGCACAGGCTATTCCAGTAAAACTGGTCCATGATAGCTTAGAGGATCTTCAGGTGACTCGTTATCATTTTGCAATGAATGGAAAGTCATTTTCAGTGATATTAGAACATTTTCAAGACCTTGCTCCTAAGGTTAGTGACTTGGGTTTATGTATGTATGTGTTCACGTGAGTGTATTGCAAACAGTATTTTAAAGAAATTCATATTTTTTCCAGTTGATGTTGCATGGCACTGTGTTTGCTCGTATGGCACCTGATCAGAAAACACAATTAATAGAAGCATTGCAAAATGTAGAGTAAGTGTTGTTTTTTTTTTATTTTTATGGATTTTAATTTCATTTTCAAAACAAAAGTAACATTTCATGTATAAAGAATTGTCACCTATCAGGTGAGAACTCTAAAGTGCCTTTTTAAAAGAGGCTCATGTGCTCATTTATTTAGCTCAAGTACAGTATCCACAATTCCTTTTCCAGGTAATATCTGTAAGATAGAGTTCATTTACTCAGCTTGTAGAAGTGATGTCATAGTTTCTGTAAATAATTATGTTTAAGCTTTAGTCTTAAAAGTAGGTTACTAAAGACTGTACAGGCCCAAGACCTTTGCTCTAAAGATTACGAAATTGAGATGCCAGATGATAAACTGATTTGCCCAGCTTGTGACAGAAACGGGACAGTAACCCAGGTCATTTGATTTGCAAGCTGGTGCTGTTTGCAAAGCGACATGCCTGTTGTCTTTGTGATAAGAAGATTCATTAGTTCCAGTGGGGAGGTCTCGGTTTGTTAGCTCTTCATAATAACATATTGGAGAAATCTTAAGTTAAATGTTGTTTGTTTTAAAAAAGTAATCAAAATCTTAACGTAAATTTTGTTTCTCAGTTACTTTGTTGGGATGTGCGGTGATGGTGCAAATGATTGTGGTGTAAGTATGGTTTTTGTGATTTATAGTTCTTTCTTTAGCCTAAGTCAGACCATTTACAAAACTTAACCTCTTTTCTTCTTCAAACCATTAGGCTTTGAAGAGGGCACATGGAGGCATTTCGTTATCAGAGCTCGAGGCTTCAGTGGCATCTCCCTTTACCTCCAAAACTCCTAGTATTTCCTGTGTGCCAAACCTTATCAGGTAGCACAAATTGAAAATTTTCCCGTTGTCTCTTTGTGGCGTGCTCTAATAACATAGGAAAGAAGTGTCGTAGAGATTAATACGAATCTGTTGTAATGATATATTAGTATTTTCGACGTCTAACTTCATTAGCAGCAGGCTGCTACTCTTCATCTCTTTCAGTTCTGCTTTGGTTTAGTCCTTTTGGTAGAAAAGTGCTTTGTTGTAGCTGTTGAGTGGTGACGTTCAGATGTCAAGATATAATTGTGATTTGGAAGAGGAATTCAGAATGCTTTTATTCACATGTCAACATTTGTTTTCACAGGGAAGGCCGTGCTGCTTTAATGACTTCTTTCTGTGTGTTTAAATTTATGGCTTTGTACAGCATTATACAGTACTTCAGTGTTACTCTGCTATATTCCGTGAGTACCGACATTGCTTATAGAGATGGTCCTTCTGTTAAGGCATTTAAACCAAAAAATGGAGTACGTATGCATCCGCTAATTATGGAACTTACACAACTAGCATCTATAAATTTTCCTTTAGTTTATTATGTTTTGAGTAGGGGATTGAAAATCTCATTAATCTAGAATAGCATTTTCTTCAAGGCTGACAACTGTGGCTAAAGCCTTGTGAATAAAAGGTGATTGTATTCTTTTTTTTTTTTTTTTTGCCTTTAGTACAGATTAGGCATCTTAGAACTCTTCAAAATGTCAAGCTGTGACATATTTCACATTTGTAGTTAACTCTGCTATACATTTACAGAAAAAGGCCAGAATGAGAAAGATGTTTCAGCAGTAGTTTGTAGGACTTTATGCATTTGGAGAAAAAGTATAAACAGTGATGTCCATAGGTACTCCATCAGATTTTTATAATTGAAGTGTTCTCACTTATAATTTTCTCAAAACAAACAGTAGTGACATCCCAGGGAGTTTTTGTGAAACTATCCCTTTCTACCATTTGTAGACAGGATCAGGAGGGATGGTGTTAGATGGTATTAGGAAGCTTTGAGATACTAATTTCCAGGAGTGTTGAATGTTGTGAGTAAAACTTATGTTTTCTTTTTGCCACAAAACGTGAAAGCTTTTTATTGAATGAATTTTTAGGAGATGCCTTTTGTATTAGTAAAGTGAATCTTTGCAAATATATATTTCACTAATATCAGAGGCAAATGTATTTTAATTTTTAAGCAGGTCCAGATGTCACTTTGAAGTTTCATTATTGGTGGGGGTGGTGTGGAGTGGGAAGACTAACACCAAGGAGGAAAAATCTAAAGCCAGGGGAAAATGGTATAAAAATAGTTTCTGAAAACTAATTATTTTTTAAAAATTACTTCTATAGATCCTAAGTAACCTAGGAGACTTCCAGTTTCTCTTCATTGATCTGGCAATCATTTTGGTAGTGGTATTTACAAGTGAGTAAATTGCTTTATTATTGATTTAAAAGCATATAAAATTCTGGTGTAACTCATTGAACTGTGGTAAAGTTGTATCAGTAACTATAATACAATGGATACTTCTTCAGATTTCCTGTAAATACATTCTTTCATTACCAGTTGTTTTTATTTGCCTTAGTTGTTCTATTGTTCTTTCTCCATCTTTTTCTCCCACTGAGCAGAGAGCCCAATGCAGGGCTCCATCCCAGGATCCTGGGATCATGACCTGAGCTGAAGGCAGACGCCTAACCAACTGAGCCACCCATGCACGTGCCCCATTTTAGTCTTTTTATTTATTTATTTATTTATTTATTTATTTATTTATTTATTTATTTATTTGTCAGAGAGAGAGAGACAGCCAGCGAGAGAAGGAACACAAGCAGGGGGAGTGGGAGAGGAAGAAGTGGGCTCCTAGCAGAGGAGCCTGATGTGGGGCTCAATCCCAGAATGCCAGGATCATGCCCTGAGCCGAAGGCAGACGCTTAACGACTGAGCCACCCAGGCGCCCCTCACTTAATTTTTTTAAAATCCAGAATATTACATCAGCCTTCTTGGGGGGCATCTTGATGTTGACATTTATGAGAGAAGAGAAACCAACTATATGGATTTGTCTGGCCTGACGTAGTCTCATTAGACTCAGGCTATGAATTCTTGGCAAGAATATGGCAGAGTGATACCGTGTCCTAGGTAGAGTATATGAGGAGACAGAAGATATTGGTTTATTTTGCTCTAGGTGATTGTATCAAGATAAATAATGATGTAATGAGATATGACCCGTTTAATCAAATAAAAATTCACAAGTCCATATTAGAAGTAGGGAGAGAAGAGAAAGTTCTTCCTTAGAGTAAAAGGCAAACTAATAAATATAGAAGGAATGATGGACTTAGACAATGGAAAGACTCTGATCTGATTGACCTTTTAGGCCAGATACTTCTTTTCTCTGCATTAGAGAATGCTTACAGCATCTCTGGTCTTTACCTGCTAGATGCCAGTAACACGCCCCTGGTTTTGACAACCAAAAATATCTCCAGACATTGCCAGATGTTCTCTACAGGGCAAAATCATGTTGGTTGAGAACCAGTGAGTTAGTCTTTAGGGGATACTAAAACTAGTGAGTGAGGGGCGCCTGGGTGGCACAGCGGTTAAGCGTCTGCCTTCAGCTCAGGGCGTGATCCCGGCGTTATGGGTTCGAGCCCCACATCAGGCTCCTCCGCTATGAGCCTGTTTCTTCCTCTCCCACTGCCCCTGCTTGTGTTTCCTCTCTCGCTGGCTGTCTCTATCTCTGTCGAATAAATAAATAAAATCTTAAAAAACAAAATAAATAAAAAAAAATAAAACTAGTGAGTGAAAGTTTAATGAGGAATAGGATTTTTACTATCTTTTTATAAATTTATTACAAAGAGAAAAGCAGAAATGTTATAGTAGAGAAACTTGGTGGACATCACCTTAATAAGTGATCAAAGCCTTTTTTGGTTGCTGTTTATAAAGCTTTCAACCTTTGTTAATGTCTTCTTTTTGTGTGTGTCTTAATGTCTTCATTAGAGGAAGAAATAAGTTATTTTTACTATAGCTTTTCAATTAAAGATTCAGAAATAAATTCTTAGTTAAACATATAAGACTGGTAATTAATGTTATAGTTTATATGTTTATGTTTAGTATTCTTTTTACTTGTACTAGTATTTCTCTGAAATTCAGTAGGCTAATGTAAAAGTACTTGTGAGGCACTTTTGAAAAAGCCTAAATTGTTTACTTTTACAGATGACTTAAATATGTAGGACATTTGGCTTGGGTTTTGGACATTTTTCGTATTAAAGATTTGTTAGACAAAAACAAATATAAGTTCCTAAATGAATCTGATTATGTATTGTATAGCAACTAATTTAGATAAAAACTTCTCCTCTTTTTCCTCCTCTATATAGTGAGTTTAAATCCTGCCTGGAAGGAACTTGTGGCACAAAGACCACCTTCAGGTCTTATATCTGGGGCCCTTCTGTTCTCCGTTTTATCTCAGATCATCATCTGCATTGGATTTCAATCTTTGGGGTTTTTTTGGGTCAAGCAGCAACCTTGGTATGAAGTATGGCATCCACAATCAGAGTAAGTTGGTCAGTCCATTTTAAAAATCTTTGTGAAATGTGTGTAACATATACGCATAGTAAAAATAAGTTTTAGAATTTATATAAACGTTTGCAGGCAGCTTGACAATTAAATTATTTGGCCTATATTTGACTTTATATCATGGTAGCTCCTTTTATTTTTAGAAAGTTGGTCAGGCAAGGTTCTCATAATCATTACCAAGGTGAGGATATTGGACCAATTTCTTAATTAGCTACTGAGCCTTGCTTTCCTTATCTGTAAAATGAGAAAGTTGAAGTTAATCAATAGTCTCTTCTAATGCTTGTGCGTCTTAACTTTTCTACCCCAAATTTAGGAAATGACATTTTAAAACCTAAAAAAACTTGTAAAAAAGCACTAAGTGCTTCTCGTATTTATGGGTAGAATGTTCTATCAGTCACAGATTATGATAACATCAGTTTAATTAGTTAAACATGTAAGCTGGAGTGCCTGGGTGGCTCAGTCAGTTAAGCATCTGACTCTTGATCTCAGCTTAGGTCTTGATATCAGGGTCACAAATTCAAGCCCCACAGTGGGATCCATGTTAGGTGTGGAGCCTACTTAAATTAAAAAAAAAAAAAACCTGCAAAAAAACATGTAAGCTATTCACTGAGGTAATTTTCTAAAATTATATTTTTAGATGCAAACATTAATTTATAGTTGGCTTAATGAAGGGAACAAGTTGTCTTTTAAAGTTTTAGGAAACTAAGAAATTTAACGTTAATGTTTGCTTATACGTACATATAAACACTGCACATGCAAAGGAATAGATGGAATTGTTCTGGAGAAGCTTTCCAGAATTCATTTGTAGCAGATTAACATTTTGTTACTACTTGCCTGTGCTTTATGTAGTCAATGTTTTAGTGTAATGGGTGTGATATGTTTGACAGTTCTGCCCACCCGGAAGTAGGGCTGAGAGAACACCATAGCCAGAGCATAGTGAAGGCATCTTAGTGCTAAGTGCTTTGCCAGGCATTTGCAAAAGTCATCCTACTCATTCCCCACAGAAACCCTGTGATGATGCAGGTGGTGTCCACCCTTACAGGTCAGGAAATGGAGGCTTGAAATTGAATAATATTTCCTCAGTTAAGCTAAAAAGTGGTAGAGCTAAGGTCACACCTAAGGTCTGTGAACCTTTACTATATTAAAATTACTCCCAAATTTTAGTTTCTTTTTTTTTTTTTTTAATTTTAATTCTAGTATAGTCAACAACATACAGTGTTATATTAGTTTCATCCCCAAGTTTAAAAAGTAAGAGGGGCCTGTTAAATAAGAAGGTTCTAGTTTTTTTAACTGGTTGGAATGTGACTAAGAAGAGACCCTTAACACTCTGTTGCCTGTTGTATATATTTTACCTTGATATTGTTGGATCTTTTCCTATAAAATCCTCATTTCTGTTATGAGAGTGATTCAAAACAGTTAAGGTAAAATTGGTTTCTTTTGGGAAATGATTATTGTATTTAGTAATGTATAGATGTTTTGTCTTCCAGTGCTTGTAATACAACAAGAAGCCTGTATTGGAATTCCTCACATTTGTACAATGAAACCGATCTTGATACACATAATATACAAAATTATGAAAATACCACAGTGTTTTTTATCTCCAGTTTTCAGTACCTCATAGTGGCAATTGCCTTTTCAAAAGGAAAACCCTTCAGGCAGCCTTGCTACAAGAATTGTAAGTTTGGCATTTGTGATTTTTATCATGTTTCCTTTCTTTAAAAATAATGTAAGAAGAGTAGATTTAAAACTGTTCTTTCAAAGTGAAACAGGTCTTCACAAATAGAGTGAACCTAGTGATTTAGATGTTTACTGTCTTGTTTTGTCCTCGTGGTAGCTGCCACTCTAAAGTTGAAAATTGAAGCCACCAGTTCTAAACATTCCTGGTTTTCACATCCTATTGCTTCTGGCTCCAGCTTTTATTTTTACAGCCCATTGCAGACAGAATTAGAATTAGAAACAGGAACAGAGGTTCTTCAGTGGGAACAGTGGGTATTATACTTCGCTTCTGGGTGGTCTGCACAGTGCCAGCTGTCTTTTTCGTCATTTTTGACACTGGTACCTGGAATTCTTCATTTGTGTCACCTTTGCATCCACTGCTGCAAGGGTCAGTAGAATGGAGTCTTATGCCTCTGTGACTCATCTATCTGTGGCAGTAGGAAATAGCATCTTGATTGATCAAAATTAGGGTTTACGGGAAAAAATCAGTTACTACATATAAATTCCTAATTTTTAAAAAAATTGAGAATATACTAATTAATATGTGGGACAACTTAATTTTTTTCATAAAGAACTAGATTTTTGCAGTATCTTAGAATGAATAGTCATCATTCTTTTGCTGTAGTTAGAAAGAAATGCCGGTGTTCTGGTCGGCAGACTGTCCGGTCACAGATTTCGGTATATCATAGGCCTAAGTAACAACTGCTAGCATCTGTCTCAGAGTTTACAAAGCGTTTTCACATATATTTCATTTATTCTTCTACACTATGTGGTTTGTAGGTCACATTTTATTACTTTCTATTTTGGACAGGTAAGACTGTTCAAGTATCAGTGATATTGAAATCTGGTTTTACTTTTTTCTTTCTTAAAAAAAACTGATACTGGAGCACCTGCGTGGTGCAGTTGGTTGAGCCTTCGACTCTTGATTTCGCCTTGGGTCGCAGAGTCTGCTTAGGATTTTGTCTCTCTCCCCCTCTGCCCCTCCCCCCTCCAAATAAATAGATCTCGAAAAAAAAAAACAAAACAAAACCCTGATATTATCTAATAAGTAGAAAGTGTATTACTGAGAGCCGAATCGGAATCATGCTTTGGGACAGAAAGCCTTCTGTAGAAGCTCAATCACTTCTTCTAAGAGTACTTCTTAAGTAAAGTTAACTTTAATTAAAGTGAACTTAATTAAAGTTGACATACATGTTTTATTTTTAGTTCCATATTTTTAAATTTCAAGGAAGTATTTAGCATGCCCAAGGGTAGCCAAAACATGTACCAAAGAATAGTGCTTTCTTCATATAAGAAAACTGGTGTTCATACTATTTGATAAGCAAGACAGCCATGTCAGTAAAGTTAATTTTAGAGATCTAAGTAAATCCACCCTATCCATGCTTCTCCAATTAAAAAAAGAGATTATTAGTTGCCTGTTTTTAAAATGTATCTTTTGTATTATTTGGAAAACTTCAAAAAAAATTAAAGGCTTTGAATTCCCATTTAATTGTGTATTAAGATATTTTGTATTCCCATTTAATTTCAAGTTGACTTGAATAAACTCAGTTGTTGATCACTGGACTATTTTTTTTTTTTAAAACATAGTATTAAAAAGTGTGTTTTAGCAAAAATTCAACCATAAAACCTTTGTCCTGAATATAAGCAGCTTGTGAGTGTTTGTTGGTGGATAAACAGAAGTGTGTGCTGTCTTAAAACATGCCTCCTGGAAAATAAAATAGGAACACTAAAGACAACATAAACGTATTTTGCTAATTTTAGGTTTCGTCTCTTTGTCTGTCGTTGGAGCCCCTTAATCTTGGAGTTCCTGATGAATAAAGAAAGAAAAGTAGAAAAAAAAAGTGGCCGAAATAAAGGCTATCTGTATAAAGTAATATACAGTGTGAAGCATAAATGAAGCTGAGAACGAATGGGGAAGGGTTAAGGCTTTACCAGAGCTGACATTACCTTTTCATTTTCTCCTTTAGAATTGACAGTAAGCAGTGCTTGTTATGACTTGCTGGTTACTGTTCTCTGTATCTAAACAGTGAAATGTAGTAAACCTATCTTGAGATTATTGTTTTTAAAAATTAATCTCAATCGGGCATTTCAGACATTCTCGTCAGAATGTTTTTGTTCTCTTCTACTGGTTGGATTCTGAATCAAACTGAATTTCAGTCTGCGGTGACCCATTTTCAGCTTTAGCTCAGCCCAGTTATATTTTCTCCTTTGACCATGCTATCATTTCAAGGGCCCTGATGATATGGACTTACAGTGTCATTTAACTAGATGTGATCTCTTGGGATTTGGCTTCAGTTTTTGCTACTGTTTCTTACTTACCTCCTATTACTTCCTGCTTGTGACATCCAAGTCCTTTCTCAGTCTGTGAAGATATCACTGCTGAACTGCCAGTATCTCCTCCTCTTCAGGGTCTGTGCATTTTTTCCTATTCCGCTGCCATGCCTGAATTGGTCGGAGCAGATACTTAGAAGCCCTGCAGGATAAGGTGGCCTTTCAAAGATAAGAAACTGAGTTAGGAAGCACGGTTAGGAATAAAAAGACTTGAAACTTGTGGTTATAGGTCAGAAGACCCCAGTTCATATTTTTGAGGAAGGAACAGCAAGAGAAGTACATACCAAAGTCATGAATGAGTATTGTAGGTTTATTTATTCTATGTAAGGTTTCGTTTGTGAGTCACATACTAAGGGGAATATAAAGGAAATCCTTTATGGTGCCTGGTTTTGATGCCATATTCCATCAGAACCATCTGGTATCATTAACAAATCTGTGATGCCATAAGCTGGGTCATATTTAATCATAACTTGAATTTACAAATGCTTTGTGTTTTAAGGACCAAGTCTGCTGTTTTCTGTGGTATCCTCATCATATCTCCATCTTATTAGTTAAAATACTTTGACTCCTAAGGACTTGTTCATGTTCGCGCAGCTTTGTGGTAGAATCTAAGTTTTTATCTTAAGGAACATTCTGAATCCCTTATCTCCAGTCACCACCAACACAGAATTTGTTTTGATGGCTGTCTTCTGGTGAAGAGTATTACTTGTACTTCAGTAGCAATGCCAGGACAGTCTAGGAGCAGAGAGCACAGTCTACTAGAAACTTCATAGCTGTCGAAAGTGAATACCTGAGTTTCCCATTCTTGGTTTCTCTATTGATCTTTTCATGTCAGTGTTTAGATACATCTGCTAGCTAGCCATGCACCGTCCCTGTCAGATTCTTTTGAATAGTGCCTCTTTTTCTCCCCTGGCTAAACAAAGGAGAGGTTTAATTACTTATTTTCTGCTTCACATGGAAATCTTGGCAGGTTTTTAGAGATGTGATCAAAGGGAGTGGCTCTAGGAGAGAGACAGGAAAATTTGAGAAACACTGTTGAGGTGGATGTAACAGAAGTTTGTGAGCCTGCGTAAAAAAAAATGTATTCTGGCAACATGTCAGGAACTAGATTGCAAATCTATTTTGCTTATAGCTGTAAAAATGCAGTAAGATTTGGAAAGCATTCAATATGGGCTATTACTATTTTGAAACAACTTTTTCCGTCTCCATGTCTCTCTATTTGTATTCTCTGGCATTTGTATTCTGATCGTTTCTTCTTGTCCTTTTTCTGATTTTGTCTTTTGTGTGTTTCTGTACTTCCAGCTAGCACTTTGCAAATACTTTTTCTTTAACTGACCACAATAACTATTTGAATTAACTTACATATTGCTTTGGTTGCTACATTATTGAACAGAATGTTTTATTTCCTGTTTACAGTTTAGGAGTGTGTTTTAAAAATAAAAATCTAAGAGAAAAAAGGTTTTTAAAAATGTAACGTGGGTCCCAGATTTTTCATCTGGTTGGTCAGTGACTCATAATAAAAGTTTCCCCCCTGTGGCATGAATGTTAATATAACTTCCAGCCTAAGTTGTTAGAACAGTAAATATGGATATTAATATATATAAAACAGTAACTATATAATATAATGTTATTTCTACAGGCAGTAAATATTGGCCTATGGTTTTGAACTGACATACTACCAGTGTTTATATTTATAAATGACTCCTACATTTAAAAATAGTATGAGATCCCTCTTTTACAGTCCATAAAATAGGATATAAACTTTTTTACCCAATCTGAAGGCTTTATGATAAAATTTTGGTTTTACGTGGTATTATTAAAATTTAAGTTTCAAGATGACTTCAAATAAGAACTTGTAAATAAATATCCAGGCCAAAGAAAAAAGGGAAAAAAGTTGGGGGATATAAGTATTATAATGGGGAAATTTATGAGCCTTAAGGCTCACTACAAAAGAGTATGCTTGTATATGTGCAAATGTATGCATGTATGTACACAGTTAACAAAATGGCCATGAGCAGGGAGTTTTATTTTTGAGTTAGGAAAGTAATGTAAAGTACTACTGGATTGAATTTACCATTCCTAGCTACTGCAGCAATCGGATTAGCCCACACTTAAAATAATAAATCGGGGCGCCTGGGTAGCGCAGTCGTTAGGCGTCTGCTTTCGGCTTAGGGCGTGATCCCGGCGTTCCGGGATCGAGTCCCACATTGGGCTCCTCCTCTGGGAGCCTGCTTCTTCCTCTCCCACTCCCCCTGCTTGTGTTCCCTCTCTCGCTGGCTGTCTATCTCTGTCAAATAAATAAATAAAAAATCTTAACAAAAAATAAAATAGTAAATCAGCTCAGTTTCTGGGTTTTAGCTAACATTTTCTGTGGAAATATTTTTACAGAGGAAGTCATTGAGAAAGTGGGATTCACTGAACAGAAATATAGTCAAATTAGAATGCCTCTATTTAGGATTATAACATACCTAATACTGGTAGTAAATGTTATTCAATACTTTTATAGTTAACAGTAATTATTGCACACATGTTTTAAATGATAATCTCATTTTGCTCTACATAGTCTAGTCTCCTGTCTTTGAATTATATATGGGCTTGATTATCTTATAAAGTAGCTGTCTGGGAAAAATAGAAATAAATGTCCATGAAAGGCTGTCTCTTATTTTTATAAATGCTAATTATTTTTGTATCACATAAATGAATTTTTTGGGCCTAAATGATGTACTGTACTCAAGGAAATAACATAAAACACACACGTTTTATGCTTCACCAACCTAAATGGTTGTATTCAAAACCAAATTTAGGATTGCCAGTATGCCAGTTGTATTATATGCATTTTTATTTAAAGGAACTTCTAATTTAATTGTTTTACTTTCTTTTTCAGATTTTTTTGTTGTGTCTGTGATTATTTTGTATGTTTTCATATTACTCATCATGTTGCATCCAGTTGCCTCTATTGACCAGGTTCTTCAGGTAAGGGTTCAGCACATCAATTACTACTGGTTGTCTGAGGGTGATAATAAGTAGGACAGCAGTAGTAAGACAGTAGTAGAAAATGACACATTAGTATTACCTGATACTTACACAGCCAAGTGGGGCTTCTGGACGTTTCCTAGGGCTTTTGATCTACCCCTCTCCTTTGCTCTCATATTACTGGTGACAGAGATTCAACTGTCAAGATCTTTTCCCCCAGTATCTCTTCTTTCTGAATTTTCTGAGATGCAGTTTTATTAACCCAAATATACTCTAAAAAGAATAAAGAACATAATCAAACAGCAGCTTTATATTGAGTCTACCTGATATCTTATGTTTCTTTCCTGTTTCTTCAGTCTTTGCTTCTGGTTCCGTTTCCTTGTGTACATATGTTCTTTGGTCTTTAAAAATAAAAAACTTTGACTCTGTCAAAGTTCTGTCCTTTCTCAACCTACTTCTTGCATAGTCTGTACCTACTGCCTCTTCTTCACTGTCCACTGAGTTCATCTTTTCATTAAAAACTCTATAAATGATGAAGTACTTGTTTTGTATAGAAGAGTACACACACATATTTAAGCTGTTAAGCGTACTACTAATAAAATAACATCCACAAGTTCATTTTCCAACCTAAAAAAGGTAACATTACCAACACCAGTAGGGCGTACACTATAGTGTACCTTTCTCCAAACACCCTGAGGGAACCACTATTCTAATTTCTTACCTCATTGTCTTGCTTTTCATTATACACTTACCATGCTGTATGAAGCCATAGAGATAGTTTTGCTTGCTTTTGACCCGCATGACGATGGCATCTTACTGTTTGTATTGTTCTGTGACTTGCTTTTTCCCATTAACATTATTTTTTAGATGTGTCCATGAGCCATGCATTTCGTTTTCACTACTACATAGTATTCCATTATAGGAGTATACTTGTGTTCATTTCTCCATCCTCTGTTGGAAAATAATTAGGTTGTTTGTAGTCTTTTCCTGTGTTCAAGGGTGGTTTCTCTCGGGTACAAGCAGCAGTGTTATTGAAGTTTGAAGAGGTTGGGCAGTTTATAGTCTTAACCAGCAATGTATAAATGAGTCTGTCTCTTTCCCCACGTGCCTCATTGAGGGATTTAGATAAGCACTTAAAGCAAAAGAAAACAGAATAAAACCCATTTATGTTTCTCTCCTGCCATGTATGTCTTCTGCTTCACAGCCAGATTATTTCTTGAAAGTGTGCAGTATTCGACTCACCTCTCACACACTAATCAAATAGTTTGGCTTCTACCCCTGCCAGTCAAATCAAATTGCCCGGACCAAGGCCATTAACAACTTTTTTCTTAAATCCAGTGGACTTGTCCTTTTAGTTCCCCCCCCCAACCTTACTTGACGACTCAGCAGTATTTGACAAGTGAGCCAGGCAATCATTCTTGAGACTCCCTCTACAAGTTTGTGATACTGTACTTCCTTCTGATTTTTTCCTACCTCTATGACTCCTTGTTCTTATTCTCCATGGTGGTTCTAGACTCTCCCCCTTTCCTGAAATGTTAGTGTTCCACACATTTCTGTTCTTCTCCCTCCTGTTACTCTGTACATTTGGATGAGCTCATCTATAGTGCTGGCGTCACCCATAGTATCTTCTGTGTTGGCCTGAGCTTTAGAACTGATTATCCACTGACATACTGAATATTAAATGCATGGTTCACCTCTCAGTTCTCTCATTCAGCATCTTGATAACTAAGCTTATCTTCATGTCCTCCCTCAACCCTGCTTTTGTCTTTGTTTTTTTGGTACCACTATTTATCCAGGTCAGAAATGTGTATATTTGTCCTTGTCTTCTTTGCATAGTCAGTCAGTTGCTAGATTCTCTGTTTTCTTACTCTGAATCTATTTTAGCTTTACTCCATCCCGTTTGCCACCTAAAGGGAAGCTATTGTTTCCTCTGCTCAACAGTACTTCTGTCAGCAAATGTGTGCCCCACACCAACCAGTTCTCCAACTCTGGACACCAACTGGGTGTCTTAAAATTCAGTTCTGATATCAACTACCTGGAATTAGCACAGACCCTGTAGGTTAAGGGTTCTGTCCCAGAAGAGTGTTCCCCAACTTCAGATACTAGTTGCAAGTCATAGGTAATACCCTGTACTTCTGATTAATTAGCTATAAATCAGGGTTCCCAGAACTACCTTCTCAGGTTTAATAATTTGCTATAAAACTCAGGTTAACACTTATGTTTATTGGTTTGTAATAAAGGTACCATGTATAACCAGATGAAGAGGCAGATAGACCAAGGTCTGGAAGGGTCTCAAGCATAAGAGCTTCTGTCCCTCTGGAGTTGGGATGTATTATCTTCCAGCACATGGATATGTTGACCGAACCAGAAGCTCTCTAAACTCTAAAGTTTAGGGATTTTTTTTTAAATGGAGGCTTCATCATATCATGGTCAAGTCTCCAGCCCCTCTCCTTCCGTGGAGGATGGGGGAGTGGGGCTGAAAGTTCCAAGCTTCTAATCATGGCTTAGTCTTTCTGGTGACCAGCCCCCATCCTGAAGCGATCCAGGAACCCACCAAGAGTAGCCTCATTAGAATAAAAAAAGTGATCCCCAGGAAATTCTGGGGGATTTAGAAGCCTGGGTAAGATGTTCCTGTTGCCACCATCACTCAGGAAATTACAAGAGTTTTAAGAGTTCTGTGTCAGACAGAGACCAAATATATATTTACTATTTTGTGCCCCCATCACTAGTTGTGACTTCCATCATCTCTTGTCTTGATCACTTCAGGAGTCTCTACCCCTGAAATCTTTCTTGCTTGGAGTCATAGGTGTCTTTCTAAAACATTAGATTGTATCACTTCTCTGCACCTAGCACAGTATTTTAGGTACTCGGTAAATATTTGTTGACTAAAAGGTGAATGTGTGAATGGGACTTTTTTATTTTTTAGATTTTAGAAATTAAGCAGATTTTAAAGTGAAAACTTAGACTGTATTTGTTAAATTGATTTGTATAGTTCTTTTATGAATTTATCTTTATAACAGTATATAGAGTTTTGAATGATACTTCATTATTCGATCAATATCTACTTCATTGTTTAAAGACAGGATTTTATTTTAAAAATAGGAATTTGTTAGAAATTCATGAGCTAGTCTAAAGCATGGGCTTTTGAGTCTGAGTAAACAGGATTTGACTTCAGGCTCAGTCACTTTATCCTATTCTTTTAACCTTGAGTTACAGTTTTGAGGTTTGTCCTCTGAAAAGTGAATGTACGTTGTGGCATTGTTACGGATTGAGTAGATAATGTATGTGAAGGTGCTTGGTATGTAATAGGAATTCAGTAGATTTTGAAATTACGAGATAATGCTGTAATATCAACTGCGTACTACAATTTTAACTTAAAAATTTTTGTCTTACAGATAGTGTGTGTACCATATCAGTGGCGTATAACTATGCTCATGATTGTTCTTGTCAATGCCCTTGTATCTATCATGGTGGAGGTAAGCACTTCAGATAATTGAATGGCTACATTGCTGCTTTGGGATTCTTGGTGATTTAATAGTCCTGGGGGAAGAGGACAGGTAACATTATGGAAGCCCACAAAGAGTCTCATTTTAGTTAAATTGAGTTAGCTCTCTCTTCTGACCTTCTCCATGAACGGATAATCGTCATATTAAGTGATATGACGTAGCTGCACTCATACAGATAGGAGAAAATAAGCAGTGAGTTAGCAAAAATTAGAAAGGGGAGAAGACTGGTGCTCAGGTGGCCCCTAAACTAGTAAACCAGTGGTATGAAATCAGAGTGGGTGTGTATCACCAGAGACCTGTGATATACAGTAAAATCTTCCATTTAAGGAAGGAAAGGAAGGATGGGGCTTTCTCCATGAAATGTAGTAAGTTTTAATAGCAGTATATTGACAGTATAAAATAATGACCCCTGTGAACTTACTGGCACTGATTACTGGAACTTCCTCCTTGGTATTTACTTTTGAGTTTACTCTGGAGGTCTTAAGTCCTCTTTGATCCATTGTATATTATATAGTTATTCCTTCAGGGTTGCCTTTAAGTTGGCTTCTGTAAAGGGAGCTAGTAAGTTCTCATTTGCTGCTTATTAATAAAATTTTGTCTGTTCTCAGAACTATTATGTTCACACCTACAGTAGCAATATCTGAAATGGAAGAAGGAGATACAGTTGTGATTTTTAAGTGAAGGGTTTCTTCATAGGGCAGGCTTTTGAATTAAAATTAGGTAATTTGTGGGAAAATATGTATACTTTGGTGATAATACTTCTCGACTTGGAAATTTTGCATAATTTGTTATCTTTCTAAAAGATGACTTGGTATTTAAATTTGGGCCTTAGTGGGCAACATGGATATTATGTTATTGATCTTTTCAAGTTGCCCCATGGAAGGTATTTTTGCTATTTTATGGACACTAGAAAGCACATCCAAGATATTGTATTTTAAAAGCTTTCCTTTTTCTATGGTATAAGTTCTCTAGTCACGCAAATGTTATTTAAAACAAAATTCAAAGGAAAACAATTTTGGGGGAATCCTCTCGTAATCTCTTAATTTATTCTCGCTCACTATCAAAAGAATTATTTGTGTTGGATTCTGATCAAGTCACTCATTTATAGATACAGAATTAATATTATGTTAATTCAATGAAAATAATTCATTGTTAAGAAAAACGACTCATAAGCATTATTTTAATATGGGAAGGACCCAAGGATTCAAATAAAAGCCATATTTTGTGGAAATTTTAGAGGTCCCATTTTATCAAGAATTTTATGGTGATTTATATTTGTTAACAAAAGTTCTCTTGTAAAAAAAAAAGTTCTGTTGTTATACTTAATCCTTTTCAAATATTAACAGAAATTGTCTATATAAAAACCAAGTCATGTTTTTCACTAATGATGCAGCATTGTATGAGCCTTTTAAAATGTGCACATTAATAAAGAATGACTTAGTCATTTTTAATTCTTAATTCACTGGAATATCCCTCAGAACTTCTTCCTTGACATGGTCCTTTGGAAAGTTGTGTTCAATCGAGACAAACAAGGAGAATATCGCTTCACCACCACACAGCCACCACAGGTTGGAAATCAGCACTTATCTCCATTCTTCACGTGTGTTTAGGCTCTTTGAGTTGTGTGCTCTGCCTTCTGTAGGATGGTGTCCTGTTGTGTGTTGCCTCAACCTTTTTTCCTATGCCTGGCATGTCATTCCCTGTAAGGAGTCCTAGAAAATTCTTGGCAAACATTTGTTACAGGTTTTTCAGGACTTCAGAAATTTCATAAGTCTCTTTTCCATTCCAATCCTTATCTTCATTGTGTATAAAGGTCTTATTCTCAGTGGTGAGAGTTAAGTTTTCCATTTTTCTCTGGTTTCTGTGTTTACGGTTTTCATGAGTCCCATTAGAACCTAAATGGGACTCATGTAAACATAGTTATGAAATGGGAATTGTTCATGAATCAGAATTCAGAGGCCAAAAGTTTGAGGAATTATTTCTGATCCCTTGTCAGCAATTACTGTGCCTTAATTTTGGGTGGATTTTTGGCTTTTCCAAACACAGGTCTCTCTTCAGAAGAATTTTCAGAGACCATGCATATCTTCATATAAATCCTGGCTTAGGACTTTTGATCTTCTGGATCCATTCAGTAGCATGTTATTTGAAAGATACGCAAGCTCCATCGTAAGAAGAGAAGAGAAACAGATGAATAAAACCCATTTCCCGGTGTTTGGATGTTGAAGTGTAGTCATATACTATAACATGACAGTCGTATAGTATATAACATGTATGTTATAGAGTATGTGTAGAAGCGTATGTATGTACTCATACAACATACAAGATAATAGATAAGGTCGGTCTTATTTTTTTTAACCAATACCATTATAGCTCTGATCCAGCCCGTTTGGGTATAGAGAACTTGACGATACAATATCTCCCCACCTCATTATCTGACCTGTTACCGTTTGTAGGTAGGTGATGTGCTTTTACATGTGATTTCTTAATCTTCCTCTCATCCTGAGGCACAAGAAAAGCCTTCAGAGTTCAGGAGGATTCCCTGGCATTTCTGAGTTGGACCACTCACTTACTTTTAGCCTTCTTTCACCGAAGTAATGACTTCCTGAGCTTTATTTTGGTAATTCAGCAGGCTTGATGCCCAGAGTAATCTCCCAGATGCTCTCTTTATAAGAGGTCCCGTGGAGTGCTGTTGCCTTTTCTACAGCTTTATGATGAAGAATGAGAGTTTGGTAATGATGGGATGAGTCTGGCTTCAGCTTCAGTTCCTTTTTCTCAAAGCAGTGTAGTGATATGGCCACAGCTGTATCAGGGACTCACGTCCTTCAGCTAAATCTCCTCTGGGTCCAGGTTTTTTTCCTTTGGGTTACCTCACTACATGACTTCAGAGGGTCGATTCTGGCTCATGTCAGTCCTCATATGAAATGTTTGTATTGGCAAAGGCCCCAGCCAAGGAAAACATTTACATTGAGTTTTCAGCATCTCCGAAGAGTTCTCTAAGTGTTGATCTAAACAGGAAATGCAAGGGCACCTGGCTGGCTCAGTCAGTAGAGTGTGACTCTTGATCTCAGGGCTGTGAGCTTGAGCTCAATGTTAGGTGTAGAGATTACTTTTAAAAAAAAATCTTGAAACAGGAACTGCAGGTTCTGAGGAGGCATTAGACCCCTATTTAGTTAAAAGTGTGGGTATCATAAGCCTCCTTTAAATATTGAATTGGAAATTTCTCCTCACTTTTCAACCAAAATTAAATGGGAGAAAATTCTATCATTTGCTAATGGAGCAAATGTTAGTATCTGTCCTCCTTATTTTTAAGAATTTATGTCTCCCATGTGAAGTCCTACCTCTGAAGTATTCACAGGAGAGAGTGAAGGTAGGGAGTGGTCTGGCACAGGCAGCTCCGACATCCCCTGTGTTTGCCACTTTGTTCTGAGAACCACGGAGTAGACAAGAATTTTAGTCTTCAGTTTCTGTAGTCATGATTAAGAAAGGTTTGTTTTAGTTACTGGCTTTAGAAAAGAGTTTTTGTAGGGGAACCTGGGTTGCTTAGTTGGTTGGGCATCTGCCTTTGGCTCAGGTCCTGATCCTGGGGTCCTGGAATCGAGCCTCGTGTTGGGCTCCTTGCTGAGCAGGGAGCCTGCCTCTGCCGCTCCCCCTGCTTGTGCTCACTCCGTCAAATGAATAAATAAAACCTTAAAAAAAAAAAAAGATAAGAATTCTTGTAATGTTTTGCCACAGAATGATACACTTTCTGACACTCCTATGTGTAATATGGTTTCACTATTCATATTTGTGACCCTTCAAGAACCAATCAGCTACTCATATTACCATAAGGCTATGATTCTCAATCAGAGACAGTTCTGTTTGCCCCTCCCCACCCCAACATTTGCTGGTGTCTGGAGACCTATTTGGTTGTCACAGTTGGAGGGGAGAGGGGTTGCTACTGGCATGAAGTGTAGGTAGAGGCCAGGGACGCTACTAAGTAAACACCCTACGGTAGTAGGCAGAACAAACCCCTCACAACCAAGAATTTTTATTCTATTCTATTTTATTTATCTTTTTTTTTTTTTTTTTTGAGAGAGAGAGCAAGAGAGTGTGCATGAGTGGGGGGTGGGAGGGGTAGAGGCAGAGGGAGAGAGAGAATCCCAGGCAGGCTCCATACTCAGTGTGGAGCCTGATGTGGAACTCGATCCCATGACTCCTGAATCATGACCCAAGCTGAAATCAAGATTTGGGTGCTTAACCGGCTGAGCCATCCAGGGAGCCTCACCACAGAGAATATTTAGCCCAAGATGTCACTAGTGCCAAGGGTAAAGGTGAAAAAGAAAGCAGAGGTGAGAGTAAGCTGCTACATCAAGGACTTCTGCGGCCACTGTAATTCTGCTCTGCCACAAACTCTCATTCCATGTCTGCCACTCTGTGCTCTTTTCTACCAAGAATCACATGAGATCTTCTCAGACGGCAACTCCCAACCATCTCTATTAATTCTGGGGGGAGAAAAACCCCATTTCTCTTTTTCCCTTCCTTACCAAATAGACCCAAGGGCCATTGAGTTGGGTTGAAAGTTTCAGAGCTAGAGACCCTGGATTAGGCACCAGGTCTTGTTGGATTGGGAAGTCAAGAACCTTATCTGAAAATCTCTAATAACTTTGCCTAAATATGCGGTGATCTACAAGGCACACTGTACAACACCTCCAGCATCCTCCCAAATCTTAAGGTATTTCTAACTTCACTTCATACAGAAGGAAGCAACATTCAGTTGACTTGCCAAGGTTATGCATCTAATGAATAACAGAGATGGGAGTCGAAACCCAGGGTTTCTGATTTCAAGAGAGTTTTCTATAAAGCTTTTACCCCTGTTTAGGAAGATCTGTGCTGCATATTATCTTACTAAGAAGCATTTGTGCATATCCCACGTCTGGTAAACTGAGGCCACTTAGTGGTAGATGCGGACCTAGGATCCTGTCATCCTGTAGTTTGATCCTGCCTGAGGATTTGTGTCTGATTATGTTTTCCTTTTGTGGGGAAAGGCAAGTATTAGCTGTAGTCTTTATGCCACTTAGAATATTATTTGAGACTATTTAGATAGAATGGTAATTCTGATTGTCTTTATTTTATATTCAGGATTGGTATGGAAGAAGACTCCTATGAAAACCACAGTATCATTACAACATTTTCCCACGAGCATGGCTTTATATTTTACATGCTACCCATGAAAACATTTCCTAAAAGTTAAACTGACATCGGGATTCTAGAATGAACAGCTTGGATGGTCTAAGAAGCAGGAGAATTTTAGCTGTAGATCTTTTTGAAAGTTCTTTGTGAACCTCTGCTGGACTGTGGTAGCCTCTTACCCGTCTTGGAGGGGTACACTTGATCGTTAACCATTCCTTTCGGGAGCTAATGAGAAGATCCAGTTGCTACAGCTATGGTGTTCTCCTGCTTCGGGGACTTACGCCGAGATGTGTGGGGAGATCTGAGTGCTCATTCTAGGCCCTGGAATGCTCCAGCTCTTCGCCTTCTTGTGGCACAGAGCTTGTGTTTCTCTTGCTGCCATCATCTCTCCCTTGGTTCATTTCTCATTCTAGCATGCCTGTAGCACCTTTTCTTTCCTCTACCGGTGAATTATAGTGTATTTGAGGATGTATGTGGTATGTTTGTGTTTGTAAGCTAACCTGTGCTTGCCTGTAGTGTATTTTATGTGTATGATATTAGGGAAGGTGAGGTACAGGAACAGAACATTTCTAACTATAGTGGAAGGGGGATTCCCTAGTGTTTCTTGGGAGTTAGTTTATTTTTTCCAAATTACAACAAGTGTACTTGTTTTTAATAAGGAAATGAAGATTTCTTTTTTTTAAAGATTTTATTTATTTATTCAACAGAGATAGAGACAGCCAGCGAGAGAGGGAACACAAGCAGGGGGAGTGGGAGAGGAAGAAGCAGGCTCATAGAGGAGGAGCCTGATGTGGGGCTCGATCCCATAACGCCGGGATCACGCCCTGAGCCGAAGGCAGACGCTTAACCGCTGTGCCACCCAGGTGCCCCAGGAAATGAAGATTTTTTTAAAACATGCACCTTAATGTAAAAAGATTTCTATTTAATCGTGATTCTGTTTGCAATGAAATTATTTTTAATTTTATTGCTTGCCTCACTTTCTACAGGTAGGAAACAGTGGACTTAGGTGTGTGTGTGTCTTAAATTTGAAGATACTGGACTGTGACTTTCCTTAACTCAGCCTCCTATGCATTGTTGCATTGCCCTTCAACCTGGCCGGTTCATCTGGACAGACAAGACCTATATGTTTTTGCTTTTTTTTAAAGTCAGCATTCACCTTTAGCCTTTTCCTGTGATCCTTTAATAGTGCTACAGGCTGTAAAACAAAAAGTGACAGCTTTCAGATTGATTTAGGAACAGTGATCTTTTCCACAATTACGTTGAAGAATTTAAACACCTTGGGGGAAAGATAGATCCAAGTAGTGAGTCTCTTCTTAGGTTAAATATTAAGGTGTATTATGCACGTGCCTATGCATGTGGATGTGGAAAGGAATTACAGTTGGCCCTTGAACAACACAGGTGTTAGAGGTGCTAACCGTCCCCCTCCCTGTGCAACCCAAAATCTGTGTTTAAATTTTGACTCCTCAAAAATTTAAATACTGGGGCCCCTGGGTGACTCAGTCAGTTAAGCTTTTTTTTTAAAAAAGATTTTATTTATTTATTTGACAGAGAGAGAGACAGCCAGCGAGAGAGGGAACACAAGCAGGGGGAGTGGGAGAGGAAGAAGCAGGCTCCCAGCGGAGGAGCCTGATGTGGGGCTCGATCCCAGAACGCCGGGATCAAGCCCTGATCCGAAGGCAGACGCTTAATGACTGAGCCACCCAGGTGCCCCTGACTCTTGATTTCGGTTCAGGTCATGATCTCAGAGTTGTGAGAGTGAGCCCTGCGTTGGGCTCCCCTGCTTGTTTGCATTCTCTCTCTCCCTCTCTCTCTCTCTCAGGTAAATAAATCTTAAAAAAAAAAAAAAAACAAAAAATTAATAACCTACTGTTGGCCTTACTGATACTGTAAGCAGTCAGTTAACACATATTCTGTGTGTTGTATGTATTATATACTATATTCTTACAATAAAGTAAGCTAGAGAAAAGAAAATGTTATTAAGAAAATCATGGGGGGGGCACCTGGGTGGCTTAGTCAGTTAAGCATCTGCCTTCTGTTCAGGTCATGATCCCATGATCCAGCCCTGTTGTTGGGCTCCTTGCTCAGAGGGGAGCCTGCTTCTCCCTCCCCTTCTCCCTCTGCCTGCTGCTCCACCTGCTTGTGCTCTGTCAAATAAATAAATAAAATCTTTAAAAAAAAATCATAAGGAGGAGAAAATACATTTTCAGTACTGTATTTATCAAAAAAATCTGCATAATTGGACTTGCACAATTCAAACCCGTATTGTTCAAGGGTCAGTTGTGTTTGTTATTTGGATCACGTGAAGAACCCTATTATCTCTTTCATATCCTAATGCCAGATATTTTCTTGTAGACTTCTTTTAAGGTGATGATAATTCTATTTAGCTGTGACAGTAAGAGGCTACTAGATAAATGATCTCTAGTGCCCTCCCTTGTTACCCCTCCCCATCCTCAGACAGCTTATTTTTGCCTGTGAATTCCTGGTACCAGTGCAGCTTATTGTGTTTTATTGACAGAATAAACTAGAAAACCTTTAAATGTTTTAAAGAGTTTTTATTTTAAAGTATTTTTGCTGTTCTCCACTGGCCAATTTAGAAACATGTTTCAAAACATGTTATAGCAAATTTGCTTTCCTTGATGATGATACCATTTTGGGTATCAACATTAGAATGCCCGTCTCAGTTATATTACGTTTCATTTTGTGAGGTTACTTCAATTGAGATTAAACCTAGTTGCAGCTGGAGTTAGGTGTTGACGGCACAACAAAACAACCTGGGATTAAAATTTTGCTTTGAAGGAGCAGCAGCCAGCATAATTAGAAATTGACTGTTCTTCAGAGGTGAATGTTAACTAAGGTCTCAGTATAGTCATTTTAGTTTTATCTTATTTCAGTGTTATCTCAAATTTCAATTAAATTTTGGGGGCCTATTTTGAATTTACATTTTTGTATAATAATTAGGGACTCCCTTGTTCTTCAAAGATTATTTATCTAAGATCACATTCATTAAAAACATTAAGATTGATCCAGAAGGATTTTAATGCCAGCAGAGCTTTTTATAGTGAAATAATACTAGAAATAGTACTTAATTTATACCTTTCTGTGTACGTCTTTCCAGTAGTGGACCACCAGGGAATCCATAATTATAAAATGAAAAATTTTTTATATTAATGAAAATGTGTGAAAAGAAGTGATTGACAGTAAACATAACCTAAGTTCTAATTTTGACATAACAATATTTTCATCATGCCTCATTTTTTGAAAGATGACATTAAGACTACTAATAATATTTTTACACTACTCTTCCAAAAATGATCAGCTGGCTAAATTGCTAGGAGCAGTGGTATAATCTGGGATAGAATATGAGGGTTTCTGTATTAAATATTAAGTGTTTTCTTTCTGAATAGTTTAAAGTTATTCTTAACACATTTGATATTTTGTGTTATAGAATCATAGAATCCAGATCTGCAAGTTATTTTAAAAATGTATCTGTACAGAAGAGGATAGGTACATAAAAGTAAATAAAATGAAATTGCATTGATGATTTAAAAAAATCTAATCTTAAAAAATATGTTCCTCAATAATTGAAAGCTGATTTCTTTTTACTTGGATTTTTTTTCCTACTTATTTGTTGTACTTAGAAGTCATTTCCTCTTATTTTTGTGTGTTGATGTATTATGCTTTTAAAAAGACTTTGTTAAAAACAAGCAGACCTTAATCTACTAGTGTTTCTTTTTCCCCCCTTATTTTCTTAGGAGTCAGTGGATCGGTGGGGAAAATGCTGCTTGTCCTGGGCCCTGGGCTGTAGAAAGAAGATACCAAAGGCAAAGTACATGTATCTGGCTCAGGAGCTCTTGGTTGATCCAGAATGGCCACCAAAACCTCAAACAACAACAGAAGCTAAAGCTTTAGTTAAGGAGAACGGATCATGTCAAATCATCACCATAACATAGCAATGCATCACTCTCAGTGGTATGCTAGTAGCAGGAGAATGTAATTTTAGGACATTCTGATCCTGTGTGTCGGAATGGCACCATTTCAATTTATATCCCTTCTAATATAGTAGCTGATATGAGAGCTTTTTTCTTCTTTTTTTAATAAACGAAGCAAAACAGAAAGATTGGCCTGTCAAATTAAAAATCAGTCTGTAAAGTCCTGTATCTTCATTCAGTAACTACATATTACATATATTTCTAGAATTTTCTTGTTACCTTCAGTGATACTCTTTATAGAGGGTACAGAAGAAAGTTGATATTTGATAGGTTTTTAGACATTAGCTTCTGAGACTTGGTTTATCCATTTAAATTTATTTTCACAACCCCCTTATTAGAAAAAGTCCTCATTTATATACCAGCCCAATATTTGTGATGGCAAATAAAAGGGGTGTTAATGAGCCTCCAGTGAAAATTGGTAGAAAGCCTGTTTTCATTTGATTCCAAAATTTCTTCCAAAGAATTCCATATATACATACGCCAGTTCCCTTCGATGGCCTAGGAGTTTTATGATGTTGCTTATAGAACAACTCAGGTAATTTCCATTTATGGTTTTATATTTTCTGTACAAACTGCCTGGGTTTTATTTTTCTAATCAGCAAGGTGCTCCAACTGCCTTCCTCAAAGCTATTAAATGGATCTTGTGGTAGGTCTGCTGTCAGTAGTACAGTTAACTTCAGCTAAATGTTGTGGAACCATTTTCACTAGGAAAAGAAGGTTAGTTTTTGGCAGTAGATGTAGATCTGTCTAATATCTCGGTTTTATATCATTTTAAATATTTTTATTTTCTTCGTTTTCAATTAACGACATAGGATAATAGTGCATTGGGTTTGGTTTTGCTTTGTTTTAGGTTTTGAGTTAGACTTTAGCCTCCTAAAATGTTTAAGTGTTGATACATGTCTCTCCTATCAATAATGAGGCTTAAAAATGAGTGGTTTTGAGTGCTATTTTTTCAAAGCAGTATGAACTTGGTGAGTTTGTTTTATGCCATTAGGTGGCGCCAGAGGTCGGATGCTTACAAGGAAGCATTATTTGGTTGTAAAAATTTCTGGGAGGAAGAAAAATTGAAATAAAGTTAAAGAATAGACATTCATTGAGCCAAAAGAAATGCGAGAAGTATTTTTCACCGTTCTCTTTTGTCCGGTTATGTTTAAATTTTAAACAAAATTAAAGTAACTTTAAAAATGCGTTTCTAGGTAAGATCCAGCAGTTTGGCAAAGCCACGGTTACGATAAACGAGAAAACTGATATTGCTCTAAAATGGACACTAAACTCCTAAAACTGTGTGATGTTATCCTATGTTCTTCCTTAACTGGTAGCAGGCTTGTGCTTTCCACTTCCAGCTGATCATTATCTTCCTGATAGATATTTACCAGTTTGTCAGATGTTAGCCAGAACTATAGCACCACACGGTTCTCTTTTTTTATGCTGCAGAGACCTGAATGATGTTAGGTAACTATAGGAAAATGTAAGTTACACTCAGGATCACTGTTACTGCTATTGCCACTGATGATTCTTACAACAATATAATCAAAGTTTTCCATCAAAAAGTATAATATGATATTAATACACATTAGATAAGAACAATTGTTCCATGAATGATTCTATGAAGCTATGCATCTTAGACCTCTTGAGCTGTGAATTAGCACTGTTTTCTATAGTTACTTACTCTCTTGATCATTTTCTAATTTTCACATTAATTTTCAATATGTACAAGCATTATTCTTAAGTGATTTCCCAGAATTGTAAATTTTATTCTTTGATTTAAATAATGAGGCATATAATTAAAGTAATCGCTAAGTAGCAGCTTAAAAATCCAGTTACTGGTTTGTATTTAACATCTCTAAGAGCATGGTCATAAAGAGCTATGTTTTTACACCCTTCTTTTTTTAACATTTAGATTTTATAAGGGTTTTATATTTCATTTGTCCATATTACTCTCAAAGGAGTGAGGTTTTTAGGTAGGTGGGAGAGCATTTGTAGGAAGGTGGATTTGAGCATAGACAATGTGGGTTGTTCAAGTTGCAGTTGATGGTTTCCAGAATGTTATTTGAAGAATATCTGTGAATCCAGGTGTGGTTCCTACTCAGTGCCATAGATAGACTGAGTTCTCGCTCTGTAGGTCACCGTTACATAGTAATTTTGATTCTGAACTTCACATTAAATTATTTGAGTGTATACAGACCTAAATTTAAAAATCTGTACATATCTTATTTTGATGTATTAAAGATTAATAAATATTGCCGATTTAAATTTTATTTATGCACATACTTAAAGGACAGAAATGTCCAGGAAAGTAATTGTTAAATAATGATATGTAACTTTTTAACTTTTTAAATAAATAACAAGACTTTTAATGTGTGTCTCCCTCAGGGTTGTTTAAAGTTCCCCCCCCCTTCAAATATAAATAGTGGTAACTATATGTTTTGTATCTTCTAGCACCAACTGCTGTAAAGCAATGCTGCAAATAATGCTTGAATAAAAGTGGCTAAGCCAACAACAAAAGAAATACTTTTTATATTAGTTTTATAATTCTTACATTCGAGAGCTTACCAAATTGCACTTGCATTTAAACAGAACTGTCGCAGTCTCCGCTGTATTTATTTTGTCTCCCATGTTTGTGAAGATACTGCACAGTTTCAGAGGCATGGTAAATAACATATCAGTGTTTATGTATTCTGTTCCCCAAATGGCTATAGATACAATATCCGGAGAAGAGCAAAATTCAAGCTTTAGAAAACATTCTAAGATCTCACGCATGCGATTTTTGACATATCTGAAAATAGGTTTTTGTATATTTATGGTGGGAGGTGGTTGGGAACTTTTGACAAAATGTGGGATGTTAATTTTTGTACAGTCTGTGGGCATTTACAACATATTTTTAATGTAATAAAATTTGGTAATTATGTGCACATTAAATTAATAAGATAGTTACTTCCTGTTATGATTTGTGAATTCCCTAAGACTTTGGATTTTTTTTAAGTAACTTTATATCAGAAATGATACTGCATCTTTATATTTTTTAAATTGTATTGCTGCTCAAGAATGGTACCCTGATGTCGAAAAGGCATACATTCGTAATTGTACATTCAGCACTGTAAATAACCTTATGAAATCTTTTTTGGATTGAAGCTATTCAAAATAAAAATTTAAATGAATGAAATAACATTTTTTTTCCTGTGTCGTCATACATTTGTTTGCCCTTTAGCCGTACAAATACTGCTCTCTCTGGATTTATTTTCTTACTTCACACTTTCCCACTTCCTTTTTTCAACTTTGCATTTTTGAAGGGAATGAAAACCACATCCCACATATGTATCACATCATGTGTGTGACCATCCCGTGGAAACCCATTCATTAGCTACAATGTAGAACCAAATGTTAAGTGGAAAATCGTGAAATGTTGAGACTAGAGGCTTATACTCTATTAACAGATGGGAAGATCAAACGCAGAGCTAATGCCATGTAACACATTGTAAGTTTGAAGTGAAGTGGCAGCCGTGGGTGCAAAAGGAGCACTCCGAAGGAGAGAGAAACTGTGGAACCAACCATGGGTCCTAGAAACCCCTGAGAAGGTGGATTTGTGTTGGCCTTTGTGCTGGGGTGGGAGGTCTTTCTGGGTATCACAGGTCCTCCAGGAGGCGTGCCTCTTCTCCTGTGGCCTATGTGGCTGGCTGTGATGGGATGGATTGGGTGGTGTGAAGGTTTAGAGTCCCGAGTTCTTCGCATTCGCTGTGGTTTGTGTAGCAGAAGGGGCGGGGGCACAGTTCTGCATGTCTCCCTCTTGCCCATGTGTCCCTGCCAGGTGCTGTGTATCGAGTATATATTGCAGGGAAGGTTGGAGTTGGAGGAGTTTGGATGAGACTGTCACTGTTCAGAGTTGGAGTTGTGCTTGCTCTGGAAGTGCACAGAGATCCCTCCAGTGCCCTGGCCTCAGAGTCTCTCACTGAGGAGAAAAGCATGTCTCATCCAGGCAGACAGCTCTGCTTTGGAAAGGCCAAACCTCAGAAGCAGAACTTGTCCCTCAGCATAGCAGATTTCTAACCTGCGTGAATCCGAAATTCGAAGGACGTGAAAACACGGGAGCCATCGACTTCATTGTTCAAAATACTTCTCAGTACCTCATCCAGTTTTTCAGCGAAAGGACTCAACAATGTTCCTCTCCTGACCGCGGCTTCCATACCTTTCCGGGCATTCAGCATGTTCTGCTCTGTTCAAAGAATAAAACTTGGAGGTCATTCTGATCGGAGCACTTCCCGGGGAAATCGGCCACAGAAGCTTATGAGAATCTGACATGACGTCTTCCTCTGATTTAAAATCCACACAGAGTGGCGCCTGGGTGGCACAGCGGTTAAGCGTCTGCCTTTGGCTCAGGGCGTGATCCCGGCGTTATGGGATCGAGCCCCACATCAGGCTCCTCTGCTATGAGCCTGTTTCTTCCTCTCCCACTCCCCCTGCTTGTGTTCCCTCTCTCGCTGGCTGTCTCTATCTCTGTCGAATAAATAAATAAAATCTTTAAAAAAAAATAAATAAATAAAATCCACACAGAGAATCCCATCACGTACGTAGGCTGTGCTGCGCTTGTTTACGTCGTTCTGTGTATCGATTGGAGAAAGACCTCAGCACATGCAGCTCATTCATTCTTTCAGAAGTGCACAAGGCATCCCATTGCATAGGTGTGTCAACATTTAGATGACTTCGTCCCTGTTGATGGTCATTTGGGTTTTCTTTTTTTTCTCCTACTACATACAACCCTGCAGTGTTTTTGTGCACAATTATTTTTTTTTAAGATTTTATTTATGTATTTGACAGACAGCCAGCGAGAGAGGGAACACAAGCAGGGGGGTGGGAGAGGAAGAAGCAGGCTCCTAGCGCAGAAGCCTGATGTGGGGCTCGATCCCAGAATGCCGGGATCACGCCCTGAGCCCAAGGCAGACACTTAACGCCTATGCCACCCAGGCGCCCCCAAAATTAAATTTAAAAAATCAGTTCCAAGTATGGGCAGAGCTGTGAAGCACAGGAACTGTCATACACTGTAGGGGCCATCATATTGGTACAAGTACTTTGGAAAGCAGCTGGACATTCCTAAGTTACATTGAACATAGGAACACCCTTGAACCCTGTGATGCCATTTTCGAACATATTCGAGGATGTTTTTAGCCTTATTATTCCGCAAAGGGGGAAAGGAGAACTGGAGAGGATTGGGGCAGTGTGGTGGGAAAAGTAAGACTCGAAGTGCGGTCCATCCAGGGGTATGGCTGCCACAATGACCCAACTGGATCACTGAGCTCTCCCAGCCAGCATCACAGTCCTAATGTGCCATTTCATGGAGACACTTCTCTCCCTCCTGCTCTTAGCATTCAGCGTTGACAGGATTCAAGTTACATATGGTCTCTTTTTCAGTTTGGAGCTTTCTTTCATTAAAAACCAGAATATGCCCTCTGAGATAGGGTCCTTTCCATGACTTATTCTGGTAAAGTCTTTATTATCCTCAGGATGCAAGGACACTTCCCTCTTCCTTTGGAAAGTGCTGAATCACAGGCAAAGCCCCGAGCCCTTCAGTTGCTTTCGGGTACAGCACCATTTCAGGTAAGGCCAAATACTTTAAAAATGGCTATGGGTAACTGAGGGCTTGGTTAGTCCGTATGTGCATAAATTATAAAATTTTGTACAAGAAATGATCTGTGTAAAATTACACTTGGGAAACCTTGTTTTGGCAGATGAGTATTACTGTGTATATTTAATGTAATTCAATGCCACGAGTTCGTATTTTCTGTTAAGCATCTTAAGAAATGGTAGCTCCTTCTTTATGACACAATCAGAAATACTGTCCTCAAATTCTAGCTCTGTGACCGTGGTTAAGTTACTTACCCTTTCTGTGCCTTAGTTTCATCATCCTTTAACCTGGGGTAAGAATAGAATCTACCTCCTAGGGTTATTGTAAGAATTGAATGAATTAATGTCAATAAAACGCTGAGAACCATGAATGGCATAAAGTGATAGGTATTCCCTGTTTTTCTCACTGTGGCTAACACAGTGTTGGCTTTTTGAGGGTGTTACTGTTTTCGTAGAATAAGTACTGGGCATATAGCCTGACTGAGGGGAAAGGAATCAGGTGGTGGTTGCTGCTGCTTTTCCAGACTTTGCTGTTCCCGGCATGACTGTTGGTTACAGCCACCGCTGGGTAAAGGCAAAAAGAACAGGGCTGTCTTCAGGGTGGGCACTGCTCAGTGATGTCTGTGAGCTTCAGTATGAGAATGATCATTTTCATGAGTTCTATGTAAAGATTTTAAAGCACTGTCTTCTATCTATATAGCTTGAAAACGCTTTAATTTCAGTGCTTTAAACCGAGAGTAGAAAGTTGGTAGAACAAAAGAATGAGACCTCTCAGCGCAGAACGAATGTCTTTTCACCCCCCGGGAAAATCTGCACTCCCGGGAAAAGAGGGATACTTAGTCGTATCTGGAGAATATTCGGAGTCAGTGCTAATCCTGGCGACGGGCTCCTACCTTTGCAGGGTTACGAGATCGGAGCGCTCGCGCCTGCGTGTCGCCGAGCTCCCGCGGTGGCCGTGGCCAACATGCTGAGGAGCACCCTGCTGTGCGCGGCGCTGGGGCTCCTGCGCGCCCAGCCCTTCCCCTGCCCGCCCGCCTGCAAGTGTGTGTTCCGGGACGCCGCGCAGTGCTCCGGGGGCCACGTGGCGCGCCTCGCCGAGCTCGGCCTGCCCGCCAACCTCACGCACGTCCTGCTCTCCCGAATGGGCCACGGCGCCTTGCAGAATGACAGCTTCCGCGGCATGACGGTCCTGCAGCGCCTGATGCTGTCCGATAGCCACATCTCCGCCATCGCCCCCGGCGCCTTCCACGACCTGGTAAAACTCAAAACCCTGAGGCTGTCGCGCAACCAGATCCCGGAGCTGCCGGGCGCGCTGTTGGATAAGATGGTGCTCCTGGAACAGTTGTTTCTGGACCGCAACGAACTAAAGGACATCAACCAAAACATGTTTCAGAAACTGGTGAACCTGCAGGAGCTCTTTCTGAACCAAAATCAGCTCACTTCCCTGCCCGCTCGCCTCTTCACAAATCTGGGGAACCTGAAACTGTTGGATTTATCGGGAAACAACCTGACCCACCTGCCCCAGGGATTGCTCGCGGCCCAGGCTAAGCTTGAGAAGCTCGTGCTCCACTCGAACCGGCTCGTCTCTCTGGACGCGGGGCTGCTGAGTCGCCTGCGCGCCCTGAAGGAGCTGCAGCTGGACAGAAATCACATCCGTTCCATCGCACCGGGAGCCTTCGACCCGCTCCGGGGCCTGAGCTACTTGACTCTTTCCAGAAACCAGCTGGAGTTTCTGCCCTCCGCACTCTTTCTTTATTCGCGCAATCTGACATTCCTGACCCTGTTCGAGAACCCGCTGGAAGCGCTGCCCGAGGTGCTGTTCGGGGAGCTGGCCGGCCTGCGCGAGCTGTGGCTGAACCGCACCCGGCTGCGCACCCTGCCCGCCGCCGCCTTGCGCAACCTGAGCGGCCTGCGGACGTTCGGGCTGACCCTGAGCCCGCGTCTGAGCGCGCTCCCCGAGGACGCCTTCCAGGGCCTGGCGGCGCTGCAGGTGCTCGCGTTGCACTCCAACGGCCTGGCCACGCTCCCCGGCGCCCTGCTGCGCGGCCTCGACGGGCTGCGCCGCGTGTCGCTGCGCCACAACCGCCTGCGGGCCCTGCCCCGCGCGCTCTTCCGCCACCTCCGCAGCCTGGAGGGGGTCGATCTCGAACACAACCAGCTGGAGACCCTGCCGGGCGACGCGTTTGCGGAGCTGCCCCGGCTGGCCGAGGTGCTGCTGGGGCACAATCCCTGGCGCTGCGACTGCGGCCTGCGGCCCTTTCTGGCGTGGCTGCGGCGACACCCGGGCCTCGTGGGCCGAGCCGAGCCCCCGCGGTGCCACGGCCCCGCACCGCGCGCCGGCCTGCCGCTCTGGGCCCTGCCGGACGAGGACCCGGAGTGTCCCGGCACTGGCGGCCCGCCTCCCCGCCCCGCCCCAGCCCCGACCCGGCCGGCCCTGCCCGCGGACCCCAGGCACACGGCCTCGGTGGCCTCGGTACCCGACGGCTCGGAGCCCTGGGCCCGGACGCAGCTGGTGTCCAGAGACCAACGCCAAGACCACAGTCTGTTCTGGAGGCTTTATTTTCTGCTTTTAGCTACCCAGGCCGTCATAACGGGGATCATCGTGTTTGCTATGATCAAACTAGGCCGGCTCTTTCGAAGATTAATCAGAGAGAGAGAGCTCTTGTTTGAGTCAATGGGAAAACCTTGCAATTAATGAAAACGTGGCCAGAGAATCGTCAGAGGGGGCTCTGGGGCGGGGTGGGGGGGGTAATCCAGCCAGGCTGCGGCTGTCTTCCCCTCCCTTCTCTCTCCCTTCCTATGTCCCCCCAGCCTCACCTCCCAGTCTCCCTCCTCCTCCCTCCCCCTCCTCAGAAGCAACATTTACACTTCTAAATTGTGTGTGTCTGCTTGGCCTTTGCGTATCCTCACACAGTGTGCCCCACCGGCAGTGGATGGTGTTTGGGCCATCCTTGGGCTGCCCGTCCCCCGGGGCAGAGAGGGGTCTCCTCCGGGGGAGGAAGGGTGCAGATGAGCCAGCCAGCTCCAGGCCAGGGCCTGTCTCCTGCACAGCGGGTCTGGGAAATGTTTATGAAATGGACAAATAAAATGAACTCTGGGATCCCAATGATGGTGGCTTTTCCTGGGGGACAGGATGGATTATTGTCTTCATCTACTTTTGAAAAGCAGAACTCTTCCCGTTCTTTCCTTTGTCCTTTTTCTCACTTTCTGTATCTCTGACCTGCAGGCTACGGGGAGAGCACGCTGGCTTTCTTTCCTTCAGCGCCTGTCTTCAGAGGAGGCCGGCTCTGTGATCCGCTGAGATACAAAGCACAAAGCCCTCCGGCCAGGAGCTCAGCTCCCAGTGACAGGAGTCAGTGGTCAGGGCTGAGTGCCAGGGAGCAGGAGGAGGGAGGCCAAGCAGAGCTCCCCTGGAGGAAAGGGAGCTCAGCGGGAGGTCTAAGCCTATAGGGGGTTGGATCCCCAGAGTCCCTGGGTGTCCCTGCCCACCACAGCTCTACCTGCATGTGTGCCTGCTAAGTTTCTCCTTGCTTCCTCCTCCAGTGAAGTATGTCATTGTGACACTGGGTTGGTTTCCATTTCCTGCAACTAAATGCTACCTCATTTCGAAGCATTTATGGAGCACCTAACATGTGACAGGTGTTCATGAATGTAATGATAAGCTTGGTTTCTAGTTTACGATGGTGGCATCACGTTCTCATTTCGTCTCCCAGCTGAGAGCCATAAAGCCCTTGTTGCTTTAATTGTGTGTCTGTGCTTGTGAGAAGCAGTGGTTTAAACATGGGCCCGAGAGAGGACAACCGTGGTGTCACATCCCAGCTCCACCACTTTAACTGCATACAGCTTTGGGCCAGACCCTCCTCCCTGGAAGGGGACACATAGCACCTGCCCTCACAGAGCTTTTGTGAGAGTTAAGGGCAATAAATCATGTGCTGACTTCGCCCAGTGCCCTGCATCCAGTCCGTGCTCAATAAATGTTAGTTCTTATTATTTAAGAGCAAGCAATTATTCCTGCCGTCATGATTGCAAAACAAGCGCTTTGAGTCGGCTTTTTCTCTGTGCACGTAAAGGTGAGAGCAAACTTTCTCAGATTGGAGATTACATTCAATCAGCTTGTCTGCACCGGTGCTCGGTCTCAGCCCTGTGCGGTCGGGCTCTGCGCGCTCACGGTCCAGAGCAGGGGGTCCTCTGGACAACACCAGTCGAACGCGGAGCAGGAAGAGCTGGGTTTCTGGCATTTGTACGTGTACTTCTTCCAGGCCAAGTTCAACTGGTAAAGCCTTCCCTGATGGCCCAGGCGGACTCAAGTGTTCCCTGCTGTGCAGTCCCCTCTCAGGCTACCAGCACGAAGCACCTCCTCACCGCTGGGTGGTCGAGCTCCCCCTTTGCTCGGGGGTGTGTGTTGATATCCCCCGCCCCTGCACTGTAGGCTCCTTGACCTTACCTTGTCTTGCTGATTTCCACTGCTCCACATTTTGAGGCTTACCTACAGCACAGAACCCAGACTTTTTGATGGAATGTGGACTCTAGTCCTAAGCACTGTGTTCTCAGGCAAGCTGCCAACTCTCAAAGCCTGTTTCCTCACCGGGAGAGTGAGGAGAATAATGGTGCATACCACTCTTGCGAGGATGAAATGAGGTAGCAAGCCCAAGAGTGAAGTCCGCGCTGGGGCATGGGGCTCAACAGGGGTTGGCTGTGACTTTGATGAGCCCTTTCAGAACCCAGGGTCCTGACGTGCCTCAGGGCCTTTGCATTTGTTCCTGTGCTCAGCAGCTCTCTGGGGAGTACCTTCTCTGTACCAGGCAGTCTTCTCAGTGCAGGGACAGAGCAAAGCATGGAACAGAGTACACGCTTCCATGGGCCCTACATTTCGGTGATGGAACAGAGTACACGCTTCCATGGGCCCTACATTTCGGTGTCCCCTCCAACTAAAACATCTCCCCTGAATTCCTGGCCCTTCTCTTCAAACACTCGGAAAATTATGAACAGCTCTGGATACCTCAACCAGCTTTATAAAAAGCTGCTCTATTTGCTTCAGGTATTTTTTTTTAACACAATAAAATAAGACAAAAGTTGAAAGCCCCTGTCAATGTCTCTTCTCTGTGCTTCTTCCCCTACCCTCCCTCGAGGTGAGCCACTTAATAAATGTGGTGTTTCACATTCCTAGTGCTGCTTTTAGACTCTTACTACACGTGTCTACAACCCTAAACAAGCTGAAATGCTTTGCCAGTTTTTAAATTTTCTATAAATGATGAGACTCTGCATGTAGCATTCTTCAAACATTTTCCCTGGGCTCACATTTTTTTTTTAAGTTTATTTAATTTCTACCCCCAACGTGGGACTCGAACTCACAACCGTAAGATCAAGAACTTCACGCTCTTCCGACTGCGCCAGCCAGGCGCCCCTCACAGGTTTCTGAGATCTATCCATATGAAGCATTTGGCTTTAGTTCATTTTAATATAATAACAGCATGATCTTCTATTGGGTGAATTTCCCGCAACTTATCTCTTCTCTCATTGATGGACGTGGATTCCCATTTTTTTCCTTTTTATTCCCCATTACTCCACATCCTCCTCAACTCTTGATATGATTTTGAATTTTTGTCAATCTGAGAGGTATAAAATGGTATCTCCTTGTTTTATCTTACATTTCCCTGGTACCTAGTGAAGTTGAACTTATTTTTAAATGTTTACATGTTTATTGAACTTATTTTTAAATGTTGAAACTTACAATTAAATGTTTAGATTCCTTCTTCTGAAAATTATCTGTGTATATACATTGACCCATTTATAATGGAGCATTTTGTCTTTTTTTTTTTTAATTGATTTGTAGGAATTCTTTACATATCCTGGGCACTCATCCTCTGTAAATTGTATGCTTTGGAACTATCCTGTTTCAGTTTGTGGCTTATTTTGTTTAATACTGTCTTGTGTGGAACAGCAGCTTTAATTCTAATCTAGCCAAATTTAGCAATATAATTTTATGGTTTGTGCTTTAAAAAAGAATCTTGTTTAAGAAATTCTTCCTACTCAGGGCAGCTGGGTGGCTCAGTGGGTTAAGCGCCCCACTCTGGATTTCAGCTCAGGTCATGGTCTCAGAGTCATGAGACGAGCCCTGGGTCAGCCTCCAGGCTCAGCACAGAGTTTGCTTCAGATTCTCTCTCCCTCTCCCTCTGCTCCTCCCACCCTCCCACTTGCATGTGCACTCTCTCTCAAATAAATAAAATCTTCAAAAAAAAAAAACCTTCTACTCTCGTCATAAAAGAAGTCTATATTTTCTTCGAAAAGTTGTAAAGTTTTGTTTTTCACATTTAGGGCTTTGGTTCACATGGAATTTGTTTTCTAATATGATGTGAAGTAGGGAACCAACTGTATCTTTTCCAAATGTGCACGTCCTTGTCCCGGACCGGACGTCACCTAGCCCATCCTTTCCACACTGGTCTACAAATGTCCCTCTGTCATTTATCAAGTTTCACTATGGGCACCGGTTGGCCTCTGGGTTGTGTAGCTTAAGCCCCTGGCTTGTTGCTTGCGTCTTACACTCACTGTTTCATTACTGTAGCTTTCATAATTCTTGGTATGGGGTCACCACTCCACCTTGTTGTTCCTCGGAAAAAAATCTCATCCATTCTGGACGCTTTGCAATTCCATACACATGTTAAGGTTAGTGTGGCCAGCTCCACTGAGAAACATGCTGGAGTTCTGGTAGGAAATGCAGTGAATTTGTAAACCACTCTGGGGGAGAATTTGCATCCTTTACAATACCTAGTGCAATTGTCTGTAAATATGGTTCATCTTTCTGTTTATTTGGGTCTTTTCTAATCTTTCCATGAGGTTCCAGAATTTTTTGAGTGAAAATCTCACACAGACTTTGGTAGGTTTATTCCCAGCTCTCCTCCCCCTTTTGTGAATTGTGGCTGTTGTAGACATTATCTTTTTTAAAAATTACATTTTCTCATGGTTTATCATCAGTATGTAGAAATGGGATCTATTTTTATGTAATTATCTTCTATCCAACAATAATTCCAATATATAAAACCTTACACCTTTTATTTACTTATCTTACTGGCTAAACCCTCCAATACAATGTTGAATAGCAACGGTTGTGGTGAGTATCCTAAAAGCATCCTAATCGCAAAGGGAATGCCTCAATGCTTCATCAGTAAATGTGACCTTTCTAGCTCTAGTGTTTTTGTTCTTTTTTTTTTTTTTAAAGATTTTATTTATTTATTTATTTGACACAGAGAGAGACACCCAGCGAGAGAGGGAACACAAGCAGGGAGAGTGGGAGAGGAAGAAGCAGGCTCCCAGTGGAGGAGCCTGATGTGGGCCTCGATCCTAGAATGCTGGGATCACGTCCTGAGCCGAAGGCAGATGCTTAACGACTGTGCCACCCAGGCGCCCCTAGCTCTAGTTTTTTTTAATTGTGAGTAGGTGTTGAATTTAATTTTTTTCATCTATTCAGATGCTCATATAGTTTTTCTCCTCCCATGCATTAAAGGGGTGAATAAAATTTATAGATTTTGAAAAATAAATTCGTTCTTACTATCCTATAAAGTAAACCCAAGCCTAATCACGCATTTAAAAAATTACATGACATCAGCTTGCTAATGTTTTGTTTAGAACTTTTATTATCTGTTTATTAACGAGATTCCCTTGACAATTTTTAAAAATAATACCTTTGACTGATTTTGACAGTATAATCTGAATGATACAGTCTCATGAAGTAGGTGGGGACAATGTCTCTGGGAACAGTTTGTAAAAAATAGGATTACATTTTCCTTGAATGCATTCTAGAACTATTGTTCAGACCCATCTTCCTCTTTCTCGATCCATCTTGCAATATTTTTTTCTATTTTATTAGCTTTTACTAAAAACAAACTGGGCTTCGGGACAGCCCTCTACGGTATGATCGTTTTCTATTGCATTCACTGGCAGCTCTCAACTTTATTATCTTCTTCTTTTTCCTCCAAGTCTATGTAGTTGTTTCTTCCTCGTGATTTCGTAGGTGGGATTCTTAGCCCAGGAATTTTCGACCATGCCTCTTCTCCAGGATATCAGCCTTCCCGAGGCACTGCTGTCCCAGCAGCTCCTGTTTTAGGCTGGGGCATGGCTGCTCATGCTTGCTCTCCGTGTTGGCCCCTTCTGCATTTTCTCATTTCCATTATGAGTTTTCTCTTGAACTGAGTTATTTAGAAGTGTGATTTTTTTTTTAAAGATTTTATTTATTTATTTGACAGAGCTCGAGACAGCCAGCAAGAGAGCGAACACAAGCAGGGGGAGTGGGAGAGGAAGAAGCAGGCTCATAGCGGAGGAGCCTGATGTGGAGCTTGATCCCATAACGCCGGGATCACGCCCTGAGCCGAAGGCAGACGCTCAACCGCTGTACCACCCAGGCGCCCCTAGAAGTGTGATTTTTATTCTGAGTTTTAAGAAACTTTCCTGTATCGACTTCTAATTCAGTTGCGGTCTGTATGATCCCATACCTTATCTCAATTTTTTTTTTGTTTTTTAAAGACTTTATTTTTAAGCGATCTTTACACCCAACGTGGAGATCAAACTCATGACCTGAGATCAAGAGTTGCGTGATCTACTGACTGAGCTGCCCCTGTGTGATTCCAATTCTTCGAACGTTTTTGAGACTTGTTTTATGAACTAGTACATAGTCAATTTTTGTAAATGCCTCTATGTGCTTGAGAAAAAAATTCTCTTTTAAATCAGGTTCATGGGGGACACCTGGGTAGGCTCAGTCTGTTAAGCGTCTGCCTTTGGCTCAGGTCATGACCTTGGGGTCCTGGGATAGAGTCTGGCATTGGGCTCCTTGCTCAGTGGGGACTCTGCTTCTCCCTCTCCCTCCGCCTCTCCCCCTACTTGTGCTCTTTGTCCAATAAATAAAGAAATAAATATTTAAAAATCAATCAATCAATCAGGTTCATGGATCGCCTGGCTGGCTGCGCCAGTGGAGCGTGCCACTCTTGATCTCGGGGTCCTGAGTTCAAGCCCCACATTGGGTATAGAAATAACATAAAAAATAAACTGGGTTCAGGTTATTATAAATCCAATAAATGAAGCTTGTAGGGGCACCGGGGAGGCTCAGTAGGTTAAGTGTCTCCCTTCACCTCAGGCTATGATCTCAGAGTCCTGAGATGGAGTCCCACATCAGAGTCCGTGCTCAGTGGGGAGCCTGCTTCTCCCTCTCCCTCTGCCTCTCCCCCTGTTTGTGCGCTCTCTCTCTCTCTCACAAATAAAGAAAGAAAGAAAGAAAGAAAATCTTAAAAAAAATAAAGCTTGTTACCTGTGTTGTTCAAGACTTCTGTAAACTTACTATGCTTTAGTTTGCTGACCTACAGAAAAAAGTTTTTGAATTCCTTAAGTTCCTATTATAAGTCTATCAATTTATATATATTGTATATATATTATATATATTTGATATATATATAAAATTATATATAACCACATAGAAATGTAAAATTCCTGGTTAATTTAATATAAGTGTAGTTTTTTTTTTAAGGTCCTAAGGTTACATTATGTAGTTATATTATGCAGTTAAAGATGTTATATTTTTTAAAAAGTTATATTATGTAGTGTTAGTCTTTATCCCTATAACATTTTCTTTTTAAAGAAATGTGGGATTTTTTGTTTGTTTGTTTTGGTTTCGTTTGATTTGACTTTGCAGCCATACTGGTTTATTTTGGTTAGTACCTCTATGGTATATGTTTTTTCATTCTTTATTTTCACCTTTTCTCTTCGGATTTACTTTAGGTGTGTATTTTGTAGGGAGCATATAGTTAGATTTTTCTGAATTTTATTTAGATAACATCTTTCTTTTTTTTTTTTTTTTAAAGATTTTATTTATTTATTCAACAGAGATAGAGACAGCCAGCGAGAGAGGGAACACAAGCAGGGGGAGTGGGAGAGAAAAGCAGGCTCATAGTGGAGGAGCCCGATGTGGGGCTCGATCCCGTAACACCGGGATCACGCCCTGAGCCGAAGGCAGACGCATAACCGCTGTGCCACCCAGGTGCCCCTAGATAACATCTTTCTGTTAATAATTGAAATTGTTCTGTTTACTTTTATTTTAGCTACTCACTGATGTATTGTTACTATGGAGTTATTCTGTTTTCTATTTCTCATTTTCTGTCTTTTCTTTATTGCCTGCCTCTTTTCACACCCTCTGATAGATTGATAAATTTATATTATACTCTCTCTCTCTCATATATAGTTTTTTGTTTTTTGTCCGTTGTTCTTTTAGTGATTATTTTTTTAACCATGCATACTTAATTATAAAATTTTCCAGCAAATTTTAAAGTATTCAATCTTTCTTTTCTCTTTCTTTTTTTTTTTTTAAAGATTTTATTTATTTATTTGAGAGAGAGAGAGCACAAGCATCGGGAGGGGAAGAGGGAGAGGGAGAAGCAGACTCCCCGCTGAGTGCGGAGCCTGATGCAGGGCTGGATCCCAGGACCCTGAGATCATGACCTGAGCCGAAGGCAGACACTTAATGGACTGAACAACCCAGGTGCCCCATCTTTTCTCTTTCTAAACATGTTGTGGATTTTATTGTCTGCACTTCCCAGTGAACACACAACCATATTCAGTATCTTGTTATTTAACTTTGGGTTTGACCTTTTCAAACTTGGTTAAAGATTTTTCTTCTTTGTAATTGAACTTAATCTTTTTTTTTAAAGATTTTATTTATTTATTTGACAGAGAAAGACAACGAGAAAGGGAACACAAGTAGAGAGGGAGTGGGAGAGGGAGAAGCACGCTTCCCACTGAGCAGGGAGCCTGACGCAGGGCTCGATCCCAGGGTCCTGGGATCGTGACTTGAGCTGAAGGCAGATGCTTAAGGACTGAGCCACCCAGATGCCCTTGAACTTAACCTTCTGATGTATTGTACATTTCTACTCATATGCATTAGGGTGAACCAAATGAAATTTCTGATATTCAACCATTTTTAATGTAAAAAACAAGTTTCATGTGATTCAACTTTAAAGTCCCAGCACCACATGCAGTTTTTCTAAAGGTTACATTTGCACTTAAATTCCACCTTAGGGGTGCCTCATTTTGTAACTTCTCAAGAACAGGATACAGAGAGTATTGTCTTTTCTGAGTCCTTGCTGAAAAATTTCTTTATTCTTCATTCACATTTGATTGCTAGTTTAGCTGGGAATAGAATTCTGAATCAAATTATCTTCTTGCACCAAGTTTGTCAGTGAGAATTTATTATTATTTAGAATTGACTCATTGTGTCTTTTTAGAAGACTTCATGATCTTCTCTGTGTCCTTTATGTTCTGGTTTCAATATGATGCACCATGTGTTGTTCTTTAATTCATTCACACTGCTGGAAACATTCAGGTTCTCAGGAGACTGGTGTCCTTAATTTTCGTGAAATTCTTCTCTACTATTTCCTTCATCATTTTTTGTCCTCTCTTTTAATTTTTCTTATCTTCTCTTTTTTCTTCTCTTTTTAATCTCTCTCTTGTACTTTCTGGAGACTTCTCAACTCTGTCTTCCAACACTTGAATTAAAATTTTTTTTTGTAAGATTTTATTTATTTATTTGACAGAGATAGAGACAGCCAGCGAGAGAGGGAACACAGGCAGGGGGAGTGGGAGAGGAAGAAGCAGGCTCATAGCAGAGGAGCCTGATGTGGGGCTCGATCCCAGAACGCCGGGATCACGCCCTGAGCCGAAGGCAGACGCTTAACCGCTGTGCCACCCAGGCGCCCCTGAATTAAAATTTTTATTTCTGCAATTGTATTTTTAATCTCTGTGATTCTTGTTCTTTAATTGTTCCCTTTTCTAGACTCTTATTCTTGTTTTATGGATGCGGTCTCTTTTGGAGACTAGAGTTTAAATTTTGCAGCTTTTCAAGTTCCCTTTTATTTTCTGAACTGTATGTTTTCTCTGGGATTTGTGGTTGTTGCTGTTTGTTGCTTGCTTCCCTTAAATCCTTGTTTGTCAGTTCATATTTTAAATGTGAGGCAACAGGGGTAGCCAACTCCGAGAACTTTGTACACGTGGGCAAGAGTTGTGGGCTTGCAAGCTTCATTTTAGGGCTCTGGGGTAGCAAGCTGAGTATTATACTAGGAATCTCTACAAGCAAGAATGTTTGTAGAGGGTTGTTTTCTCCAAGGACCTTGTAATTTCTTTAAATAACTTTTTTGTTTGTTTTCCTAGGGATGGACGTGGAGACAACTGTCCCATGTACTGGCTTTCAAATAACTTCCTACTTTTTACTTCCACAGCTCATCTCATCTGTCCTGGTGTAATCAATCTTCAAGCCTCCATATGACTCTGTTAGGAAACTGGGCTCTCTCCACTCATGCTGGCTGTCACTTCCACCTCCTCCTCACCTACACTGAACTGTTCTGTTCCATAAACTTGCTGAGGTCTCCAATCCACTGAGACTCCTCTCCCATTCCCTATGATATTGTGGGTTTATACCATTTCAATGCCCTTACTGCCACCTAAGTGAGATCCAAGGAGGGAGAGAAGACTACCGGGTGTGACAAATTTGCATGTTTAACTGAAAGTCCATCCATTTCTAGTTTACAAGTTTCTAGCTCTGGAGTTTCTTTGACTGCCCCTGGGCAAAATTGAGTCTTCCTTGTCCTGGGTCCTGGGTTCCTGCTGTACTTTGGAATCCCCCTATCCCCCATCCCCCACCCCACCTCCACCCACTGAGAGTTGTAATTGGCTTCTCTTTCTGGAACCACTGCAGGTTGGACTCTGAATCCCTACTGACACTGGGACTGAGCAAGTCTGTCTGAGGAGAAGTCACTCTGGGCTTCCCAGCTTTTAAAAATCACCATTACTACTAGGGCGTGCCGAAGGCAGGGAGATTCCAGGACTCTCTGTCCAGTAGCTGCACACACCCTCATTAGGCATCTGGAATGTTACAAGATGATTTCATCAACATCATAACGAGACAAGCATTAATTGCATTCAGTGTCTGGATCCAGAGTACCGGGAACCCGAGATGCCTAGGGGAAAAAGCAATGAGCAGCTTCTGCCCTGTGACACCCTTCCTCCATCCCTTTCGACCTCTCTCTTGGTGCTTTCTGGCTCTTATTACCCCAACACAGATATTGATATTTCCAAGTCCAGCCCTCAAGAGACTTCTGTACTCCAGCTGCTGCCACGTTCAACCAACCTTGATGAAACATCGAATACATGCCCAGCACCATGAAATCAATTTTCCTAGCCCTCACAACAGCCTTGGGAGGTGGGTGTTATTATCCTACTTTACTGATGAGGAAACTAAAGTCCAGGGTGGGGCAGTAACATATCTAAGGTTATGACGGGCAGGTCTGTCATGTGAGGTCCTCTCCTGGCTACTGGCCTCGAGCTTTCCAAGATCCCATCCCCACTGCTGCTTCTGGTATGAGTGGCTCAACGCTGAAGCTGGGACCTGTTGACTGGGGGACACAGGCACCAGGAGGACACTCATGTTCGTGGTTGTAGGCATCCTGATTCAGGGGTTCTAGTCCCTCCAGCCTAGCAGGGACCCCTCAGAGCTGAGCATCATTTGTGGAGCTCTTGGTTGGTGAGAAGGAGAAAAGAAGAGGAAATAAAGAGAAGAATACAGATACAGAAGAAAATAGGGTGGGAAGAGAGGTGGTGGAGAGGGGAGGAAATGAGAGAAAGGAGCTGGAAATCTTTTTTTTTTTTCAAATTTTGTATTCAATTTAGTTAACATACACGGTATTATTAGTTTCAGGGGTAGAATTTAGTGATTCATCTGTTGCAAGTAACAACCAGTGCTCATTCCATCACGTGCCCTCCTTAATGCCCATCACCCAATTACCCCATTCCCCCACCCACCTCCCCTCCAGCAGCCTCAGTTTGTTCCCTAGAGTTAAAAGAGTCTCTTATGGAGCTGGAAGTCTTAAGTGCAGGCCCTCATTGGCAGTTGCTGCAGACCCGGCCCTGACCCAGCAGGAATGATCCAGAGCCCAAGGGCTGCATCCACGTGTGGCTGGAACAGCAGAGAGCTGGTCTCAGATGTGGGTCTCAGCCCGCCACTGACTCAGTTTCCTTCACCAGGGTGTTGTGAGAGTCAAAGAAGGTAATGGATATAAAATTGCACTGTAGACTAAAGCTCTGTTCAGCACCGAGGGCAGAGACATTTCTGCTCCGTTGCCTTATACCCCAGAGCATCACTGGGAAGAGTACTGCCTGGCACAGAGGAGGCCCAGGGCAGAGGATGTCAACAGAGGATGCAGAGAAATCAGGGATGCTGGATGCATCTTCTCCGCCAGCCTCTCTGTGGCACTGTCCTCCCCCCACAGCCCACAGCCAGGAGTTCCTGTGCCCCCCGCCCCTGCCCCGAGGGCCACAGCAGTGACCACCTGAACTGAGGCTGCCAGAACCCCAGCTTGGCTCAGGCAGAGGGCAGAGAGCTGGGCCTCCTCCCCAGCTCCAAATGTCAGCATTTCTGAGTTTTTATCCCTTCAAGCTCAAGTTCAAATTCAGCCTCAGCTCAAATTCTTCTCAGTTGATTCGTAGCACAGGAACAGAGGAGGAGGCATCAGTGAAATTCTGCAGGCCATCCAGCTTTAGGAGTGGTATTGTTCTAATAAGTTATTGGCCTGGTGACCTGTTCTGACGCATTTAGGGGGAACAGTCTGTCCAAGGATGAACCTCAGAGAACCTTCCAAATGTTTCAGACCCCTGTGTGCCATGACCCTTCCACTCCCCGGTACACCTTTCTGGTCCAACTGAAGTAACTCCTGGGCACTTTAAGATCTATTAACGTTTCCAGTGATGATGAAGACAGCGGAGTTCAATTTAAGGAAGGTTCTTCTCTGCTCAGAGCCATCCATAAGAAGAAATGAGCTGCCATGAAGGGTTGTAAGCCTCTAAACCCTAGTGGCAATCGAGCAGAGGTTCAGTCTTTCCAAAAACAAAGATAAGCAAGCCAACTCAAAAGGAAAATACTAACCATGCTTTCTTGTCTCCAGGCCTTGTGCAAGCACGTTCTTTGTGTGAATCCGTTTTCTCTTCCGTGCCAGGGCTCTCTTACAGAAAACTCTGGTAGAGCCTTGAAGGATCCATTCAAATGTAATGTGTCTTCCCACCAGCAGAATTAGTTGTTTCCTGTGCCTGCCAAAGATGTCCAGGTCCCAGTCCTCGGAGCCCAGGAACACATTTTACCTGACAGTGCATAAGGGACTTTGTAGAAGTGATTAGGGTAAGACCCTTGAGAGAGGAAATTCATCGTGAATTATCCAGGGGAGCCCAGCGTCATCACACGAGTCCTCCTACGTGAAAGGAGGAGGCAGGAGGTTAGAGAGAAACACTGCTGGCTTTGAACGTGAAGAAAGGGCAGGCAGCCTCTAGAAGCTGGGAAAGAGGACCCTCTCCAAGAGCCTCCAAAAGAACCCAGTCCTGCTGACACCTTGATGTCAGAGGGACCCATGTGGGGTTTGTGGTAACTTGTTACCGCAGTAATAAGAAACGAGCCTTTCCCATTTTCATGCCTCCACAATAGCATCTGGCACATTTTGCTGTAATTCTATGGATACTGATCTCCCTAACTGGCTTCTTGGGATAAAAGCTACCTGTTCAATAGTCTTTCTATCATGGAGTTATAGGGCTTAGTGTGTATTGGGTTTTGAGAGTCCGCTCTCACCTGAATGCACATGTCACCCACAGCCTGGCCTCCGCAATGGGACCTGACACATTAGCTTCTATGCACACGAAGCCATTGGGGGTTTCACCCTTGACCCCACTGCCTTTTACAGAGTTCAATATTCTTCCTAACTAATGCTTGGGAAAATCAGGATGTGCCACCCATGTTCAGTTATGAGCCACAGGGTGCCCACAGCTCTGCTTTCTCTGAGCAAGTATGGCCTCCCTGTCCAGGTCTCTGACGCTCGGAGCAGGGAGCTTAAGCACAAGATAGCAGAAAGGAGAAGGGGTATGTGCATAATGATCTGACACGCTGGCCTTCGACTTGAATGTCATGTTCGATCAGCAGTTGAGCAGAGAGGGTGTAGGAGAAAGTCACTAGAATGGAGAGGGGCTGCGGGGAGGACTCAACCCAGTCCCATGGAAACTGGTTTAGAGAGCCAGTGGTGTTCAGCCCAGAATAGCGAGGACTTGGGGGTGCTGGTCGCTGTGTATAACCAGTTAAAGGGTCAGTATGGGGAAGAGGAAGGGGTGCATTCCTCAAGGTTTCAAGGGATAGAAAGAGGACCAATTGGTAGGAAACGCAGGGTGAGCAGGGGAAGGGATTTTGGCTGAGTCCAAGGAAGAACTCGGTCAGCACCACCCAGGGTTGGAGCACCCCGCCACCTGGGGCTGTAAGCTGTCTGTCTCTGGAGGAGTTCAGAGCATGGCTGAGCAGCCCCAAGATGGAAGGAATTCCAGTGTTTGATGGAGACAGGCATGAGGCTGGTAAATGCTCATTAAGATCCCTTTTCCCTCACACGGTCTGTGATTAATCGACCCAGCCCTGGGTCGAACTGGGTGGATATGGGTGTAACCCACTGCCTAGGTACTGGCCGCCGGAGACGTTGGTCACGGTCTTGTTGAGCTGACCTGTGCTGAGTGGAAGACCAGTTTGCAGGCATTGTGTTGGCGGCCGTGCTTCATGCGCTGGGACCAGTCCATGTTTTTCAAACACGCGTAAAACCAGCTGCCCAAACAGCAGGCTTTCTGCAGCTTGTGTTCCGGGGTTCGGGGGGTGGGTGGGAGTCTCTCACTGACCTGCAGAGGCCTCCTTGGGTTTTATAGTCCCAGACTGCTTTGAAAAGCTCAATCCTAAGTTCCCACATGGTCCTGACAGGGCTGGCCCCTAGCCAAAGTGTGTGTCCATTTGTCTCACTCCTACTTTTGTCCCTCCCTCTAAATACCCAGTGTTGCCCCCCGAGGATCAAATCTTTGATCTGCTACTGACCAGCTTGCGTGACTTTGAGTCAATTATTTCCCCTCACTGGGCCTCAGATCCCCGTCTATAAAGTGGGGGGTCTGGACCAGGAGGTCCTTCCCATTCGGATGCTACTGGAACCTTGAGTCTAGGTCTTGAATTGAATCGTTTTCCCTCCCATGTCCATCCATCCACTTCTGTCCTTTCAAAGACTCATCCCTGTCACTTGACCCTCCTTCCCACCCCCAGGCTGCACTTGAATGTCTGACCCTGCTCACTGCCCGCCTAATACTTACGTGACTACAGACAGGGCCTCTCCCAGAGCAGGTGGGAAATCAGGGTAAGCTCCTGTCCCTGTGTCCCTGTCCCCAGGTGCGTTCCCACTGCCCACACCATGCTTTGCAGGAAACATGTTGGCTGGTGGTTCTCAGGACTCCTGGTGGGAGGGAACCCTGGTGAGGTTCTGTCAGAGTCCCTCCCGCAGTCTGTGTCGTGGCGGGGTGCAAGGCTCCTTGCTGGCTGGGACCCCTCACACAGACAAAGCTCACACTCCAGCATCCGGCGCGGAGCCTCCGTTTTCCTAGTGCAGCGGCAAGAGACGTGCCGTTGTTGCAGTCCTGCTCCTACCCCCACGGATGGCCGGGAATGGGCGTTCTTGGAACAATCATGGTGAGACACGGGTGAGAAAGTGCTCTGTGAGCTGCCAAGCTCCGTGGGAGGAATTACTGCATCAGGAAGGTCCACCGGGCACCCATGGTTCAGCGAGGTAGGTCCTCCCCGGGACGTGGTCTCTGGCTGGAAGCACCTGCGGACGCACCTCCCATCCCGTCAGCAGGTGCTGTTGTGCCTGGGGTCGGACATGCGGAGGTCAGGTGCCTCCTGGAGAGACGGTGAGCAAGAGAGAGAGATTGAGAAAGAGAGAGCGCGAGCGTGTGGACTCCTGCCTCGGCTGCGCCCCTGACTGTATGACCCTGGGCGAGTTCTCCTGCCTTCTGGACTCACTTTCCTGTAAATTGAGAAGGTTCCTTTTGATGGCAAAGCCGGCCACACATCCCTCGTGTGGGTGAGGCCCTGTGATTCCGAGGCTCTTCTCTGCCTCCCTGGGGCTCCAGGACCACACTGCCCTGGAGGAGTGGCTGAGGCGAAGCAGCAGGGAGCCCTGGGCGGTCTGAGCGGCTCAGTGGTCCATGCGGGCCCAGCAGGGCGGTGGACAAGTGGACATCCCTGCTTGGGCTGCCCCCCCGCCTCCCTCCTGAGGAGGAGGTGTCTGTGAGGAAAGTGGGGCTGAGTCACAGGCCCATGAGGTGTCACAGCTTCCGGAGCGTGTCATCCTCCTGATGGGCCCGCGGTGCCAGACTCTTAAACAGAGCCCAGCCCTTGGGACTTGGTTTATAGATTGAGTTATGAGGTATCGCTTAAATGCCCAGCTGAAAACCATTTCCTGCATCTTCCTTTCTTTTTGAGGAATTCCTGTTTTTGCTCAGATGAAGCAGGTGGTTCCTTTGTCGGGCACTTAAAGACTCTTTTTTTTAGGCAACTTAATTTCATAAGAGGGCAACTCCAGCGTGGGAGGGTCTGTATTTTCTGGAGAGAAGCCAGCACCTCGATCCTGGGCTGAGGGGCAGGGTTGGCCCCCGGGCCACCTGATGTTGTTTAAATGCTCCGATGACGGGAACGATATTTAGGGGAGAGCTGGTGGAAGGAGACACGTGATGGGGCCCGTGCAGTCCTTCTGTGAGCCTAAAATCTTTCCCTCGGACAGGTCAGAGGTTCAGAGAGCTGGGGTCCAGGCCACACGTACTGGGCCCTCTGCAGAATTTGCTTCTTATTTTATGGCCATTCCCATTGGCCCATGGAGGAGTGTGGGGAGAAGCACAGTGGGTTAAGCATCTGCCTTCGGCTCAGGTCATGATCCCAGGGTCCTGGGATCGAGCCCCACATCGGACTCCCTGCTCAGCGGGGAGTCTGCTTCTCCCTCCCTCTCACCCTCTGCCTGCTGCTCCCCCTGCTCGTGCTCTCTCTCTCTAATAAACAAATAAAACCTTTAAATAAAAAAAGAAGCAAGGACAACGGAACTCATGGCTCTGTAGTGTTGTGAGGATGCTTAGTGTCAAGAATGTTCGGACTAAGTGACAAAGTGTCCACTGTGCATGGACCCTTGGGAGAAGGTCTCCTCTGGCCTAGGTCCCAGGGTTACTTACAGTCCTTCTCAGCCACGGATCTTCGTTTCTGGGGGGATAACCAGACTTGGTTTCCTTTTTCTCATTCCTGCTAAAAAGCTTGGAGGCAAATGTCTGGCCCACCCTGGCAAGGTTCCCCTCCCACTTCCTACCTCTCTGGTTGCCTTATCTTAGTTTCCCCCTCAGGCTGAGCCTCCTCCCTCCAGCCATTAAGTGCAAGGATCCCCCACAGCATCTGTCTGCACCCTCCACTCTTCTCAGACCTCGGTTTCTTCTAGTTGCCTTCTGTTTCAGACCCATGCTGACCGCATGTGACAGGGTCGAGGATGTTGCCAGTCTAGCCAAGTCAGAGGTGGCTCTCTTCCCATGCCGATGAGGGCAGAGGCAGGCCATCCGGGGGGGAGCTGCCAACCCAGTGTCCCCCACGTCTCTGCTTTTGTGGGCCGTTCCACTCCACCAGCTGTGGCCTGGGAAGTTTGGCCCCGTGGCTGTGGCCCTCCAGCCGCACGTGTGCATTGCAGGTGGGGAGAAGAGAGCCTAGTCTGCCTCTTTAAGAAAAATAAAACCAGATTTTGAAAATTGCCCTCGGTGTACTCACACAGACGGCACCTAAATCACACGTGTGCGGCTGGACGAACTATCGTGAAAGGGATTTTGGGATATTGACATTTGGCCTTATTCCCAGATCCCTTTTAGTCCTTCATTCACTTCGGTTTTTCTTTTTCCTTTCCTTCCTGCTATTAACTTATATTGTTACATTTTATTTGAGCTACCTCAAATCCTTTCTGGAATCGGGCAGGAGAAGCTAAGAAAGAATACACAAATAGACAGATGGGGTGATGGATGGACACCCAGTTCTCTGATGTGACCAGGAAGCCGATCTACCCAGAGTCACTAGTCTGAGGACCATGACTCCGTCCTAGATGTGATGAAATGCCCCCCAGGAGAGATGGGGTGAGTGGATCATCACTTGTCATGGGACCTCCATCCATACTGTTAACCACTTCCTGCCTCATTCTAGGTTCCCAGCTATAATAAGAACCATTATGGCATTCCTGTCTTCAGAATCCCCTGCTGTCAGAAATAAAGCTCAGTCATTTCCCTTAATTGGGCAGTAGGGAAGTGGCCAATGCCAGAGGAGACTATCTGTCATTCCAAGGATCCAGGTGACAGCTCTCCCATGGGACCTGCATGCACTCCTGTCAACAGCCATGCTCTTCCCTTCAGAACAATAACAGCTTCATTTATTAGCAACAACAGCAATCTCACCTGTCTTAGTGCTTATGCAAAGGTTGACCAGAAGTCTTAAGAAGTAACATGTTAGGGGGCGCCTGGGCGGCACAGTCATTGAGCACCTGCCTTCAGCTCAGGGTGTGATCCCAGCGTTCTGGGATCGAGCCCCACATCAGGCTCCTCCGCTGTGAGCCTGCTTCTTCCTCTCCCACTCCCCCTGCTTGTGTTCTCTCTCTTGCTGGCTGTCTCTCTCCGTCAAATAAATACATAAAATCTTAAAAAAAAAAAAAGAAGTAAAATGTTGGTCTTCTGAAGAACATAGTCAAAAAGTGTAGGGTAAGACAGAGAATACTGAATTCTAATTCCAGCCACGGACTGATACTTTTCTGGAATTCAGTTTCCTTTCCTAGAAAAGTACTTACTTACTTACTTATTTATTTAAATTTTTAAAAAAGATTTTATTTATTTATTTGACAGAGAGACAGCCAGCGAGAGAGGGAACACAAGCAGGGGAGTGGGAGTGGAAGAAGCAGGCTCCCAGCAGAGGACCCTGATGCGGGGCTCGATCCCAGGACCCTGGGATCACACCCTGAGCCGAAGGCTGATGCTTAAAGACTGAGCCACCCAGGCACCCCAGAAAAGTACATATTTAAACTAGATGAAGTCTACGGGCCCTTTCAATCCCTGTCCTTTTCCTCCCCTCCCCCAAAACATAGGGTTTGGGGTTGGTAGTGGTGTAAGAATCCTGACCACTCTAAGGCGGCAAAAATATTTCTGATGCTTACAGATTTTTAAGCAGTTGTTTGAACACAGGGAGAAGCCCAATTCCTTCTGATACTGATTTTATTTGGAAAACTCTAGTGGACTTATTTCTTTTCTTGACAAGTCTTTCCGAAAAGAGTGTGCGGGGTGTAGGGGCGGGGCAAAGGTCTGGGATGAACATTGCTGTGAGAATGTCTGACTTTCTGAACTGTAACTACTGCGACCTTTCAGAGTACGTGACCGGTAAATGGCCTCGAAACATAGGTTGGACTTAAGAAAACATAGGTTGGACTCAAAGCAAAAGAGGTGGAAGAATTATAGAGGCCTGAGCTCGGGCAAGCCCACCAAAGGGGCTCCAGTTTGAAACACTCTCTTCAGGTCTGAACAAGAGGACAGGCCGGCAATTGGCCAAGCCTTAACTGGATCCAGGCAAACCACCCCCTACCCACAAGAGCCGCTTGCTGCCCCCCCACCCAGTCTGAGGAGACCAGGGCCGTCCTACGACTCTGTGCAGCCATTTTCCAGGCCCCTGGACATGCTTTCCTTTCCCAGGACTCGGGCCTCACTCGAAATTCTTGTCCCTGATCCCCTCAGCTTCTTAATGGAAGTCTCTCCCGTGCTCAAGACGCTTTCTAACCTTTTTCAACTCCAGATCCCGAGGGGCCACCATCTTGGTTCACTCTTTGTGCCTGCACCATGGAAAGGATGGAAAGAGGGTCTCAATTAGCATTTATTAAATAGCTGTTTGGGGGCGGCTGGGTAGCACAGTCGTTAAGCATCTGCCTTCGGCTCAGGGCATGATCCCAGGGTCCTGGGATCGAGCCCCACATCAGGCTCCTCCGCTAGGAGCCTGCTTCTCCCTCTCACTCCCCCTGCTTGTGTTCCCTCTCTCGCTGGCTGTCTCTCTGTCAAATAAATAAATAAAATCTTTTAAAAAAATAGCTATTTGGTGTGGGCACTGACTGTGTATGGAGGGCAGTGCAAGGAGACAACAAGGTCTGAAATTAGTCAAGACGGGGGCGCCTGGGTGGCTCAGTCAGTTAAGTGTCTGCCTTCGGCTCAGGTCATGATCCCAGGTTCCTGGGATGGAACCCCAGGTCGGGCTCTCTGCTCTGCAGGGAGCCTGCTTCTTCCTCTCCCTCTGCCTGCCGCTCCCCCTGCTTGTGCTCTCTCACTGTCAAACAAATAAATAAAATCTTCAAAAAAAAATAAGAAATTAGTTAAGATGAATGAAGATATGAACTGTGAACTATTTCTGCTTCTTTTCCTCCTTCCCTCCCTTCCCTTTCCTTTATCAGATGAGGTGAGCTGAAAAGAGGGTTTTCCCCCCATAGAATAATAAGCTGCCATTCTTGGTCATCTAGTGTAATGCCGGTTCCTACTTTATGGATGGGAAACTGACACCCAGTGAGGGGGAATGACTTACTGAGGTCCGTGTTCTGAGCTCCTAGGTTTCCATGTCTTTCTTGAACCTGTTTATCTGGCTAAGTGGCATTGTCTTATTCCTTTTTGGATTGTACACCGAGAGGAATTTACAGGTTTCTCGAAGTGGGAAGGAGCCGGGGAAGGACAGGGCTCCCTGTATTGAGCCCACGTGCCCCTGTGTTTTCTGTGTAAACTTCAGTCATGTAGGGCATTCAAAACAGGCCTGTTCATTCATGTAATAATAATTAAGGAAAACACAGCAGCTCTTCCAGCTCCCGTCCCTGACCTTTAATTAGGTGCAATGACGCGCCAAAGCTGCTCCAGCCATGAGGACTGCGAAGTTGCTAGTTTAATCATTTCAAAGGCTGCTCTGTTTTATTGTGGCATAAAATTTGGAAGTCTCACATTAAAATGTGTAGTTAAATGTAACTTGAATAAATTGCTTTAGGCCAAAGAGAACTTTTCCCTTCCTCCTGCAACCAGCCCTGACTCCTCCCTCCCCTCCTCTGTTAACTGTCTAGTTTCAAACTCTCCGAATCCCTTTGAGGGAAAGGGATGGACGGGCTCTTTGAAAAGCGGTGTTTAAGAAGACATTTGGCAAACTGACGTGAGTCAGTCTGTAGGTTTAGGGACACCTACTGGTTGGGCTTAGACTGTCCTGGAGGCTGGTGGGACAAGAAGGGCAGACCCTGAATACTCTTGGTCCAGACAGGCTGGTCTCTTGATAAAATAAATCAAACAGGGGCTCAGTCGGTTAAGCGTCAGACTGCTGATTTCAGCTCAGGTCATGATCTCAGGTTCATGGGGTCAAGCCCGGATTGGGCTCCGCGCTCAGCAGGGAGTCTGCCCTGAGATTCTCTCCCCACCTCTGTCCCTCCCCCTGCTTGCGTTCTCTCTCTAAATAAATAAATAAATAAAATCTTTTAAAAAAATACATGAAACGATAATGACCACCACCCTTCCTGGGTCCCAGCCACCTATGGAAAAAAGTTTAAGTTTCTCAGCCCAGCATAGAAGGACCTCATAATCCAGTTCTCTGTAAAAGCCCACTCTGTACAAATACAGCACCTGTTCTTGCCCTTGGGTGTTGTCTTAGCCCATGGCCCTCACCTGGAATGCCCATCTACCCCTTCAGACACTTTCAGAGTCCCATTCATCCCTCAAAGGCCTGTATCCACCCACCACGCCTTTCTGGCTCTATCCTGGCTGAGCAAACCTTTCCCTCTTCTGTCCTACGTGACTCATCTAGGAAAAGAGCATTTTGCATTGGGGGGGGGTGGGCTAATCCTGGGCAGTGGAGGTCCCTCCTGAGATACACGGAGCCCTTGCTCCCAGGGGCTGGCATGGAGGATGCGGTCTTGAAAATATGGAGAATTTAAGGAATGTTTTCTTCCTTATAAAAATTGCCAAGTCATATAGAGAAAATGTGAAAAAAATATAAAAGACAAAATTATAGGGGAGGGAATGATGACTCATATTCCCATCACCCGGACACAAGTCTGCCTTCCTCCAAGGCTCAGACACATCTGCTGGGTGACAGGAGCTGAGTGCCGCCCAGAGCAGGCGCGTGGGTTCTGCGACCCGGGCGGCCAGGGCCACCAAGACCCAGCTCAGAGCAGGCGCGTGGGGTCTGCGACCCGGGCGGCCAGGGCCACCAAGACCCAGCTCACCTAGACTGGTTTGGTGTGTTCTTTATTTCTGATAACGTTTTCAGAAAGGCCTAATTTTTAACTTCATAGAAAAACTTTTCTTGAGTTAAACAATGGTCTTCAACTCTGTCCAGCATTATTCACCCTGAGGACTGCTCTGTGTGTGTGTGCACACGGGCGCACGCGTATGTGTGTGATAAAATATACGTAACATGGAATTTACGTCCAGCTCAGTGCCATTAAGCATATTCATATTGTCCAACCGCCACCACCACCCATTGTAGAACCTTTTCATCTTCCTCAACTGAAACTCTGTCCCCACGAAGCATCACCTCCCTGCTCCCGCCTCCCTGGGCTCCTGGGCACCACCGCTCTACTTCTTACCTCTCAGAATTTGACTACTGCAGGCACAGCACAGAAACGGTAGCTTGCTGTGTTTGTCCTTTTAGACACCTGGGTTGCTTCCATCTTTTGGGGGTATTGTGGATAATGCTGCGATGAACGCGGGTGTACAAATACCTGTTTCATCCCTGCTTTTAATTCTTCGTGGTATACCCCTCGAAGTGGAATTGCTGGATCCCGGGCGAATGCTACATTTAGTTTTTTGAGGACCTGCCTACCGTTTCCTCAGAGCAGCGGCAGCATTTTACATTCCCACCAGCAAAACACCAGGGTTCCAGTTTCTCCACACCCTCGCCAACATTTATTATTTCCTATTTTTTTGGACAGTAGCCATCTTAATGGGTGTGAAGTCGTATCTCACTGTGGTTTGGGTTTGCATTTCTCTGCCGATGAGTGATGTTGGGCACCTTCTCATGTGCTCATGGGCCATCGGTGTATCTTCCTTGTTGAAACGTCTACTCAAGCCCTTTGCCGGTGTTTTAATTGAGTTGTTTGTTTGAAGATTGCTTTTTCACGTGTGAAATCCTCTCTCCTCCACCCACTGCTCCCAGGCTTGACAACCTCCGACCAAATAGCCTCCTTAGAACACTCATGACTCTGAACACATCATCATCATCATCAGGAACAGAACGCTGGGCACCAAGAGCAGTCTCATGACACTTGTCCTTGGAGAAACACCACTAATAACCGGGTATGGATAGAGATGAGTGTGGCAGCTGTCACTGGGGATTTTAAGAAGGTGACTGTCTGTTTGTTTGTCCCATTGTTATTATTCTATATATTGTCAGTGTTTCTGGCTTCATTTTTCCCACAAGAGGATGGTATGTAGTACTTCAAATGGACCCGATTCTGCTCCTTTGGAACAAGTAGGAAGATTGTATAGTCCTTTCTTCAAAGACTACCCTTTTCACGCAAGCTAAAAAGCAACAATCTCATAAGAAGGGAAGGATGGGGAGGGGAGAAGGGCCCTCCCACTTACTGAGCACCGACTGTGATCCAGACCTGAGCTGGGCCTTTCACACATGATCTTCCTTCTCATCCTTTCATCATTCACATCAGGCACATTGTTATCTGAGTTCACGCAGAGGGACAAAGAGGCTCAGAGAAGTGGATTCACTTGCCAAGGTCCCAGCCAGGGACAGACAGAGTCTGAGCCCTTTCTGTGATAGTGAGCGATTCTGCTCCTGCGGCTGGGACCACACCCAAGTGCTAAGGTTGGTGCCGGGAGCCTGTTTCGAGAAGAAAATATCTTTTGCTCTATTTCTGCTCTTCTCAATCCCTCCTTCTCTGCTGGACATTTCCATTCAATCTCTGATGAATGGAATCCTCTGCCATCCTAAAAAACCCAGACTCGCTTCCCTCCAGTCTTTCTTTCTGGGAACCTGCCTCCTACACCTGTTCCTTCTACTCCCCCCTAAACCACTGACTGTCCTTGTCATGGGCTTCCCGAGACCCGGGGATCTCACCCATTGACCACTCATTGTTTTTAAGCTCTGCTCCCCACAGTCTCTCCAAACACTCTGTCCTGCTGCTCCTTTTTTTTTTTTTTTTAAGATTTTATTTATTTATTTGACAGAGAGAGAGACAGCGAGCGAGAGAGGGAACACAAGCAGGGGGAGTGGGAGAGGAAGAAGCAGGCTCCCAGCAGAGGAGCCCGAGGCAGGGCTCGATCCCGCTACTCCGGGATCACGCCCTGAGCTGAAGGCAGACACTTAACGACTGAGCCACCCAGGCGCCCCTGTCCTGCTGCTCCTAAGACCACCCTCATTACTCTTTCTTGGTCCCTTTGGTGGACTCTTGTTCTTCTGTCTGCATCAGTAATAAGGGGGGGAATACCCAGGCTGCCATTCTGAGCCCTCTTCCTACCTCACTCTGCGCCCAGACCCCTTGAGATTCTAATGAAAGTCAAGAGCTGTCTCCTTGGAAACGTGCACAGCACGTTTCCATGTACCTTACGTACAATTTCAGGGAATTCATAGGCCGCAACTTCAGTACTGTAGGTGTAGAGAGGCTGCTTTAACGGGTGGGGCTTTTGGACTCCAGATAAGCACCATTGCTGGACGGTCTCCCCGTTATCTGTGGTTTCTTAGACCTCTGTCCCCACCCAGACCCTTCCCCTGAGCTCAGACCCTGATTTCAGGCTCCGCTGGACAGTCCATATTACGGTCCCACGGGGCTCACACAGCCGGTCCAAAATGAGTCTGCCCCTTGCTTCTTACCGCCTCCACTTCCATGTTCTCGTTTTGTTTGTTTGTTTGTTTTTAGAGAGAGAGAGAGCGCGCGCACACATGGAGAGCAGCAGAGGGAGAGAGAACCTTAAGCAGGCTCCATGCCCACCACAGAGTCCGACGCGGGGCTCGATCTCACTAGCTGGAAATCATGACCTGAGCCCAAATCAAGAGGTGGATGCTTTAATCCACTGAGCTGCCCAGACGCCCCTCTGGTCTCTTAATGGTACCCACCATCCACTGGGTCACCCATGCTGAAAACTTGGCTGTTCCTTTCATGGCTTTTTCTCTTTTATCACCCATGGCATGGATTACTGATAGTCTCCCAGTGGCTGTTCCCCACTACTTATTACTGGTACAAAAGTTTAAATTTATGTATGGTGATCAACTTAAGAGTACAGTGCCCTTGCAGATAGGAGCAGCCACATGACTAAGTCCTGGCCAATGGGTTATTAGTGGAAGTGATGTGTATAGCTTTTAAGTCATGCCTTCAAAGAGAACGACTGAGCCCCTTACTCCTTCCTGCCTTTCCTTCGGCTGGAATATGAATGTGAAGGCAGGAGCTAGAGCAGCCATTTTGGGCATGGATTGAGGATGGCTAAGCAATTGGATAGATGGGGTCTTGGTTCCTGATATTGTCAAGCCACCATTCCAGGCTTGATGGGAAATAAACATCCACCTTGGACTCACTTTGTTATGGTGGCCTAATGTGTATTGTAATGACCCTACACTGTCACCCCACTTCCCACCATAACCAATCTATCACCATGTTGTACCAGTTTCACTCATTTTTATCAACTCCTGATTCAGTCTCCTCTCCAATCTCACTGCCCTGTCTTAGCTCAGGCTTTCAATGTCTCCCATCTGAGCTATTGCTGTAATTTTTTTATCAGGTCTTCCTGCCCTCTCCCACCTGCGCCCCTGCCCCCCAGTGATCCATCCTTTATGCAGCTGCCAGAACTATCCATTCTCCATACCTGTGTTTCTCACCCTCCGCACCATTGACATCTCAGTCCAAATAATTCTTTGCTGCAGGGGACTGCCTGTGCCCTGGAAGGTGTCTAGCAACACCTCTTGGCGGTACTCACTAGACGCCATTTGCATTCTCCAAGTGGTGACAACCAAAAATGCCTCCAGACATTGCCAAGTGTCCCCTGGGAGGGGGATAGTATCAAGTCTGGTTGCTACAACTGCCCTACCCCAATCTGACTGTGTCTGTCCCTGGCCGCACCTTCTGTGGCCCTCCGTGGCCTACAGAATGAGTCCCAGTTGGTGAGGCCCTTCCTATGTTGCATCTTGCCCTCGTCCCAGGATGGTATTTCTCCCAAGCCCTCATGCGTGCCCTGCTCTCCAGTTATCTTGAACAAATTTGCCACGTGCTAAAGGTGCCATGATCTTTTGCACCTTTGAAGTTTTGCAAATGCTATTTGCTCTTCTCAGGGGCCGAACACCCATTCATCCTCCCAGGCTTCATCCCAGAGCCACCTCCTTGGGGAAGCCTTCCTCCCATGGCCTAGGAAGGCTGGGCGGCTCCCTTGTATGGCCCCATCCCATGTAAACCTTACACTTGAATAGGACTATTCATGTATTTTAGTGCCTCTCAGGACAAATTCACTTCTGTTTCCTGGCACCTTGCCCAGGCCTGCCACTAACTGAATGCTCCATTTGCTGAGTGAATGCAGGGTCCCATGGGGAACAACCAGGACAGTTGAGGGAAAGGACTATGGAGGATATGTCTAAAGGGGCGGATGGCAAAGAGGCTTTGGAAGGGAGCGAGCCTGTTCGTGGGTCCCAAATGTCTGAGGTGATGACCCCCAGGTGAGGGGAGGCATGCTGGGGCCTGAAGAGGGGAAGAGAACCCGAGGATGGAGGTTCCAGAAAGACACATCTGGGGGTAAAAAGAAATGTTTGAAAGAGTGGAATTTTTTTTTTTTTTTTTTTTTTTGGTCTTTGAGAATAGTTGTTCTAATGATCCATGAGATGCGGTTGAGGAATGCTTTTTTATTTCAATAGGACATAAGCCAACACACAGTGATAAAAAATCCACGTTTGTCCCTGTTTCCTCCCCCCGCTGCCGCAGCAGGTGAGCAAGCCCTTCCACACCCTCTCCTGAGCATCCGTACGTAGCTGCAGAGCTCACACATGTGCATGTGTGCATGTACAGACGTGTGTGTACACACATGCGTGTGACTAGAAACACACACAGAGCTATAACTGGATGAAATGTTCTCTCACCTGCACTGTTCTTTCCTGTTCCTATGTTGTGGACGTTTTTAAATAAAACCGAGAAAATCGACAGAGAATTGGATGGCGACGTATTTTCTCAGTCCTGGTATGAGAGTCTGCATGCAGGAGTGAGAGGGATGGCTGTTTGCGGGTCTTTGAGAGTCACTGCTCTCAGGAACAACCTAGAATCTCTCCTTCAGAGAGCAGCCAGGGCCTTGGGAATGAGCTGGGAACCAGGTGGAACCTTCGTGGTTTCTCTGCCCCCAGTAGAGCTGGGCCACAGCACGGGGAGCAGCGGCTGGGAGCAGAGCAGAGTGACCTGGGGAAGGAGAGAGGTGGGGGGACAGGCTGGGACAAGAGCCCCGGGTGCTGATCCGAGGCTGACCCTGTGAGCCATTTGATTGGAAAACTGATGTTTTGTACCATCTTCTAGTGTTTTGTGTGATCACGATGGACAAATAGTGAGATTGTTTCCTCACTACGTTTCCCAGATGCTGAAATACAACTGAGGAGTTATACATGTGTGTTTGCCCCTAAAACCAGTAAGAGCAATCATGTTATATAGATATATATATTACATATATACATATTATATACATGCATATATGTGCTTAATACATCAGGTATGTCTTTCTTCTCCAGCAAATAAAGATGTATCCCATTTTTAAAATATATTTATTTATTTATTTTAGAGATGGGGAGGGGCAGAGGGAGAGGGAGAGAGATTCTCAAGCAGACTCGGTGCTGAGCACGGAGCCCCACACAGGGCTCGATCTCACAACCCTGAGACCACGACCTGAGCCAAAACCAAGAGTCGGACGCTCAACCAACCGCACCAACGTATCCCATCTTTTAAAACTGGCTACTTGGCGTGGGTTTTCACGATGCATGGAATTATTGTCTCATGGACAGACATTTGCATTGTTTACAACAACCTGTTGTTACAAACAATGCCACACCGAGTGTTCTTAGGCATATGGCTTTGAACACACACACAGTCGTGTCTGTGTATGTGGCACGGATCCTGGTGAAAGGGTTTACAGATCCCGAATTTTGACAGCTATGGCTCTACCAGTTTATATCCCCATTGACAGTGTGTGAGACCACTCACATCCTTAGCAGCCCTGGGTGCTCTCCATCTTTCTTACCCTGCCAATCTACCCAAGGGATTTCATTGTGTGGCTCCGACTTCCCCATCCCTGAAGTGAACCAAGCAGGGCCACAACTCCATCTCTCAAGGATGCTGGGGAGGGATGACATGACCTTCAATTCCCTGGATTTTATGCTTATTAACTAAACTCAAGAAACATGCATGGGTGAGAAAGATTGGACTTCTCTGAAGCTCAGGGGCAACCTGGCCCTTCTGGTTCTCTCAGGGGGGCTGGAAAGTGAGCCCTGAGGTTTACAGGGCCTGTGGGTGGTGAATCAGGCTTTTACTTTTACCAACAGATCTCACTTCTGGGGACTGACTGGGGCCATTTTGCTTTCTCTGTAGCAGACAGTGTGTTTCCCTGTGAAAGAGGGGGACCTCAGTGAGCTGAATCTCAGAAGTTCTGTCACTGGGGAACTGGTCCTTCCTGCATGGACTGGGTTACTGTATTGAAACCCTTGTCTTGTCACGAAGACCAAAGAGGATGGTAGGAGTGCTTCGAAGACTGGATGCCTTGTGGACAGCCAAGGGTCCTCTGTGAAACTTGGAACTCCTGCCATGCAAGGCTTCCTGCGGTGTGGCTCTGACTGTGCCTCTTCTCTCCTCTAAAACTCTCAGTGTCTCCCTACTGCCTGTGAGGGACATCCCACCCCTCAAGGAGGCATCCCAGCCCTCTTCAGGGAGACCTGCCACACCCCCTGGGCTGGCGCCAAACTCAGTGTTGGTGGAGAGCCTTCTCTCCTTGCTCTTTTGATGATTTTCCTTAGCTCACTGTCCCCACACTTTCAGATCCTGCTTATCATTGGAGGCCACTTTCTGAATGAAACTGAAGCCCCATCTCTTCAAATGCACCTACATTTATCCACCTTATGCTGAGGACTTCATTCCCCTGGACTTCACAAATCCTTACTCTACACCAGTGTAAACACAGCCACACTTCTGTCTGTAGCAGTTACGTGTGTATAAGCGCACAGTGCTGGGAAGAGCACACAACACACAGTCCGGGTTTGACTTTTGTTTCTATCACTTAGCGTGTGATCTCCAGGAAATTAGTTAACTGCTCTGGGCCTCAGTTTTCCTATTTGTGAAACGGGGGGCAATTACTCCCACTCACAGGATTATTGGTAGATCAGTAGTTTTCAACTATGTGTGTGTGTGTGTTCCCAACTTGTAGAGATATTTTTGGTTGTCACAACTTGGGAGGGATGCTACTGGTATCTAGTGGGTAGAGCCCAGGGATGCTTCAAGCATCCTACAATACAGGCACACCTCACTTTTTTGCACTTTGCTTTACTGCACTTCACAGACACTGTATTTTTTTTTTTTACGAATTGAAGGTTTATGGTAACCCTGTGTTGGGCAACTCTATCGGCACCATTTTCCCAACAACATTCGCTCGCTTCATGTCTCTGTGTCACATTTTGGTAGTTCTTACAATAATTCAAACCTTTTCATTATGATTATATTTGTTAAGGGGATCTGTAACCAGTGATCTTTGATGTTACTATGGTAATTTCTTTGGGACACCAAAAAATGCACCCATATAAGACAGTGGTCTTGATCCATAAAAGTTGTGTGTGTCCTGAATGCTGCACTGACCAGCTATTCCCCCCATCTCTCTCCCTCTCCGGGATCCTCCCTATTCCCTGACACAGCAATACCGAAATTAGGCCCATTAACAGCTTCCACCATGGCCTCTAAGTGTTCAAGTGAAAGGAAGAGTCTCACATCTCTCACTTTAAATCAAAAGCTAGAAACGATTAAGCTTCATGAGAAGGCATGTTGAAAGCTAAGGCAGGCCGAAAGCTAGACCTCTTGCACCAAACAGTTAGCCAAGTTGTGAATGCAAAGCAAAAGTTCTTGAAGGAAATGAAAAGTGTTACTCCAGTGAACACACGAATGATGTAAAAGCAAAACAGCCCTATTGCTGATATGGAGAAAGTCTGAGTGCTCTGCATAGAAGGTCAAACCAGACACAACTCTCCCTTAAGCCAAAGCCTAATCCAGAGTAGGGTCCTAACTCTCTTCAATTCTAGGAAGGCTGAAGGAGGTGAGGAAGCTGCAGGGGAAAAGTCGGAAGCCAGCAGAGGTGGGTTCATGAGATTTAAGGGAAAAAGCCGTCTCTGTAACATGAAAGTACAAGGGGAGGCAGCAGGTGCTGATGGAGAAACTGCAGCCAGGTCTCCAGAAGACCTAGCTCACAGAATCCATGACGGTGGCCACACTAAACAACAGGTCTTCAATGTAAATAACACAGCCTTCCGTTGGAAGAAGATGCCATTTAGAACATTCATAGCTAGAGGAGAAGTCAATGCCTGGCTTCAAAGCTTCAAAGGACAGGCTGACTATCTTGGTAGGGGCGAAGGCACCCCTTGACTTGAAGTTGAAGCCAGTGCTCACTGACCATTCTGAAAATCCCAGGGCCTTTAAGAATTATGCCAAACCTATTCTGCCCGTGCTCTATAAATGGAACTACAACACCTGGATGACAGCACATCTCTTTACTACATGGTTTACCGAATATTTTAAGCCCACTGTTGAGAACTACTGCTCAGTAAAAACAATGCCTTTAAAAATATTACTGCTCATTGACAAAGTACCTGGTCCCCCAAGAACTCTGATGGGGATGGACAATGAGGTTTTCCTGACTGCCAGCACAACGTCCAGTCCACAGCTCATGGTTCAAGGAGTCATTTCTACTTCCAAGTCTTATTATGTAAGGAATATATTTCATAAGGCTACAGCTGCTATGGATAGTAATTCTTCTGATGGGTCTGAGCAAAGTGGAAAAAAAAAGTTGAAGTAGGCTCTATGCCCAATGTGGGGCTTGAATTCATGACCCTGAAACTAAGAGTCACGTGCTCTACTGACTGAGCCAGCCAGGCCCCCCCCCGCCCCGGGCAAAGTAAATTGAAAAACTTCCGGAAAGGCTTCACCATTCTGGGTGCCATTAATAACATTCGTAATTCCACATTCACAGGAGTTTGGAAGAAGTTGATTCCAACCCTCACCATGACTTTGAGTGTCCAAGACTCCAGGGGAGGAAGTAAGTGCAGGTGTGGGGGACACAGCAGGGGAACTAGAATTAGAAGCGGAGCCTGAAGTCGTGAGTGGATTGCTACCATCTCATGATAAAACTTGAATGGATGGGGAGTTGCTTCTTACAGAGGAGCAAAGAAAGTGGTTTCTTGAGATGGAAACTACTCCTGGTGCAGATGCCGTGAGGACTGTTGAAATGACAACAAAGGATTCAGAATATGACATAAACTTAGTTGATAAAGCATCGGCAGGGTTTGAGAGAACTGGCTCCAGTGGGGAAAATGCTATCAAACAGCACTGCATGCTGCAGAGGAATTGTCCTAAAGGGAAGAGTCAGTCAATGCGGCAAAGTTCATTGTTGCTTTATTTTAGGAAATTGCCACAGCCACCCCCAACCCGCAGCAGCCACAACCTGACCAGCCAGCAGCCACCACCATCGAAGCTAGACCCTCCACCAGCAAAAAGATCATGACTCGCTGAAAGCTCGATGGTGGTTAGTGTTTTTTAGCATTAAGGTATTTTTAATTAAGTTCCATACACTGTTTTAGGCATAATGCTATTGCACACTTAACAGACTACCGTGTAGTGTAAACACAACTTTTATATGCACTGGGAAACAAAAAATTCATTTGTCTGGCTTTATTGTGATACTTGCTTTATTGCGGTGGTCTGAAACTGAACCCGCAGTGTCTTCAAGCAATGCCTGTACCTAGGACAGCTCCCCACAACCAAGCTTCCGCTGGCCCCAAATACCCATAGTGGCAAGGTTGAGAACTTGGTATAGATAGAGTACTGTACAGATGTAACAAGGTGGCTGTGGGCTCTCTGATTCACAGCAGGTGCTTCGTAAATGTCCCTCCTTCCTCTCTCCACCCCGAGTGTCAGCTCCTCATGGGAAAAAAAAAAAAGTATGATTCACACCCGTTGTCCACAGTTACCAGCGCAGAGTGGCTGAATGTTAGAATCAATAAAGAAGGAAAGAAGGTAAAGGGGTTGTGTGTGGTGTTCTTATTCTAGCAGGTTCCATGGAAAGGCCGTTGACATCCCCGTTGTGCGGATGCGGAAGTGCCAGGGTAAGAAGGAGGGGGTTCTCCATGTGGAATATTATTTGGAAGGGAGGCTGGCGGTTGAAGAGCTGGGGCTGGGGGTGGGTGCCGGGTGGAGACCCCTCCAAGCAGTGCTTGCCCCTCTTGGGCTCCTGTCGCTTAATGGACTGGGTGCATTTTGTTGCTGGCTCTGAATCATGGTACCTCCAACGAGGAGGAATGTGCCATGATTCAGGCTATAGGGCTTGACCACTGCAAGCCGCCCAAGTGAGTACTTCAGTAATAACACTTTTATGTCTGCCTTTCATCGCCCATCTCAAAGCACAGTGCAAACATTAATTAAGCCTCTTGGCATTCCATGAGGCATGGTGTGTAAATATCACTCTCCCCACTTGGCTGCGAGGGTAAACTGAGCCAGGGAAGGGCGGGTGGCTCAGCCCCGTGCAGCTCTTGCCTTCCCGAGGCTGCATCTTGGAGGAGAAGCTGGGGTTTGGCAGCCCCATCACCCCGCCAACGAGGACTTCCTTCTCCTCTTCCCCAGACCCCCTTGGTGATATCAAGAACAGAAATGGTTTCTTGACCCCCGCTAGGGCAGTAGGGATTGGGCTCCAGTGCGCGGAGACGAGGGGCACAGGAGCCTCTCATTCTGAAATATGCCCCTTGACTGCATCCACCTGTGGAAGGGGGCGGGAAGGGAACAGAGGACACTGTCAGAGGGAATGGAAACATTGTTTTTAGGCAGAACGTGGTTGGGGGGGGGGTAACTTTTTCTTTCTTTGGAACTTACAATAAATGCTTTTGCCAAAATGCTCACAATAGGTAAATAGGATTAGGCAAGTAAGAGTGTTCCTTGGATCATTCTTGCCGAGTTTCCGTAAATTTGAAATTACTTGCGAATAAAAAGTTTGAAAGAAAAGGGAAGAGTCGATGCTTTTCTACAGCCACGGCGCTTTTCTGGAGCCAAAAGGCGCATGGGAGGAAAGGGGGAAAGAGGAAAATGTGTCCTGTAAAAAGAGCCATGGCGGAAGAGCAGCCCGGCCGGCGAGCGGGCAGGCCGTGTCCCCGGGCCCGGCCCGCC
>NC_048218.1:71095506-71121065 GCF_002007445.2 Ailuropoda melanoleuca
CCCGGACCGCTTAAATAGGGCGAGTGGCGGCCCGCGCACTCATGCTGCAGCCGGGAGCCGGCCGCGTCCTGCTCTCGCGCTCCCTCTGGTCGACGGCGGGCTGGCACCCAGCTGCTGGTAAGTGGGCCCGCCGGCCTCCGCCTCCTCCCTCCCTCCCACCCGCGCGCCGGCGCCCGGCTCGCCCCTCCACCCCGCTTCCCGCGGCTCGGGGAGAGGCGCCGGGGTAGGGCTGCAGGGGTGGGGGCCCGGGATGCTCTCGGGACGCGGCCAAGTGGAGCCCCGCTGGCCAGCCTGGGGCCACCAGCCCCACCTCGGAGACTCCCTGACCAACCTCCTGCCCCACTGACCCTCACCGCCCCATGAGGTCGATCTGGGGGTGCTGACCAGACGTTCTGCAGGGGGCAAGGTGCATTGAAAGTTGACGAAATGAGCACACCAGCGACCCTCGGGTTTCCATCGTTCTGGAACCAGCTGCACTGGGGGAAGAGCTTCTCTTGTTCACATTCAGGTTCTTTGAACCTCCTTTCCACCAGCACTCACTGCGGTGGCCACCAGTGGTCCTCCCTGCGTGTGGGTCTGTCCAGGACCCATGGAGGGGTTCCTAGAAGACACATCTGTCCTCATTTTGCGCACTTAGAGTCGCTGCAAGAGTGACTTCAGCCCATGTGGCATGCCTGGTTCGGATTTCCAGTTGGGGCCTCAGCTGTAGACTCAGAGTTGTTTCGGGTTCTAAGTTTGTGTGTGGCTTAGGGGACCCCATTTGGGCAGCTTTGCCCTCTGGCCAGCCGGAAGTGTCTGGGTGTGGCCAGAGCTGTGGGTCCTGAGCAGGGGGGTCAGGGCAGCAGAGGGATTTGTGATGAGGGTGGGTGCATTTAAAATTGTGACTCTGGTAGCTTCTTGGGCACCTCTGCTCAAAGGTGGAGGCAGAAGCAAGGCCAAGGAACCAGCTGTGAAAAACCAGAACTTTCCTAGAGCTTTGCCAGAGCGTTAGAAAGCCAGGGCCAAATGTGTTACCTCAGGGCAGGCTGCAATGCTCTTAGAGAAGGTGTCCCTCAGGCTGAAGGTGCTGGGTGCCCGTCTGTCACGCTCCGGCTTCCCTGCGATTATCTGGGATTCTGTCCCCATCTCCGGCAGCTCCGGGATGTGTTGGCGCCGCTGCCCCCAGAATTTAGAACTTCTCTAACGGCGATCACTCCTTTCATTCTGCACTGATCAGACATCCGGGGTACATTCGGGGTCAGACAGTGCCCTTTCCCTGTGGTCTTGTGTCAGCAGGCGGGCTCGGCCATGAGGAGACCAGCCTGTGAGTGAGGTTGGGGCCGGGGGAGTGTTCTGAGCACGCCCATCAGAAAGTCAGGGCACCCCAGGCTCCCCCAGGGCTACTGGGCACTCCGTGGGCTTGCTCTGTAACTGGAGGGGTGGGGGGCTGCTGGTGGGAGTAGATCCAGATGTGGAGAAATAGGGAGAGATGGGGGAGAAGCTCAGTCCCAACTCGGTCCCAACTCGGTCCTGCCAGCAAACACTCCCGAGGCTGTGATTACACATGGCAAATTGCTTCCCAGAATCCTGACCACGAAGGAACGACTGTAGCTTCTGGCTTCATGGCCTCTCGGGCTTTGGGGACACAGGATTTAGAAAGTGCTCCCGAGATGCCTTGTGGAGGGGTGCATCCATTTCTCTCTGTTTGGGGTCCCCTAGATGTCAGCCCCAGGAGGGGACTATAGCTTCTCTCACACAAGCCCCGAGTGGGAGCCTCTCCCTGCTCTGCTGGCAAGTTTTTCGGTATCTCCTGACACTTTTGCCAGGCTAATTACAGTCCTGCTCTGGCCTCTGCAGGAAGCCCTGCCTCCCCTAAGCCTGGGGCTGGAAAGGACTTGCTTTTTCTTACTCATTTTCCTTTTTAAACAAATGAACAACATTTTGGCTTTGAAGGTCCAGGAGAGATGGGGTCAACAGCTGAGCCAGGTGGGGAATGAGGGTGTGGCCGGTCTCCCCTTGGGGCTCCAGGACGCTTTGTGTTTCAGGTAGAACATTCCTAATTCGGGTAAATCCCCAAAGGGGCTGTGTGTTGAGATTATGGGATTAACACCTTCTGGCAACCCCTTCTCTTCCTTCCCTCGACTTTTCCGGGCCACTCAGGTGACACTGAGCTATCACGAACATCAGAGCAGCTTTAAGGCAGAACATCCCTCCACACTGTGCAGCTGGGAGGGGCACTTGACCTTGGTTAATAATGCTGGGCAGCTGGAGGGTGGATTGTATGTGAGCCTGAGACCATTTCAGGACAGAGGGAGCAAAGCCACCTCTTTCCCCCCTTCCAGCCACTGCCAGACATGTGGCTGGTAAGGTCCTGAAGCCTCACGATAAGATTCAGGGGTTCACTAAGCTCTATGGTTAGGTAGAGTCCTGCTCTGGGTGTCGGGAATCTTCACCTGACTGTACGACCTTGGATCAGTGTCCTCCTCCCTCTAGGCCCCTTAGTTTTCCCATCTACAAAATAACCAGTTGGTTTGACTGGATAGTCTCAAAAGGCCCTTGCACCGCTGATGCCCTGGGCTCGAAGCCCTGGAAGTAGCCTCTACTGCTGGCTTCAGTTTAGCACCGATCCCAGATTTCTGACAGGGCTGCAGAAAGGGCCATGGAAAGAATTATGGGTAGAAGTTGCTAGGCAAGGTCATGGCTGGACGTTCAGCCTCCCTGCCCCTGAGTTCAGTCTCTCTGTTCTTGGCGGTAAATGACACAGGTCAGGAGCATGGGTTTCAGCTGGGCTAGACCCCAAGGGGAGCTTCTGAGTGGAGACAGTGGGGACCTACGTCAGAGTTGCTTGGGGAATTTGTTAAACAGAGTCCTGGGCCCACCCGACCTAGGAATCAGGATCTCTGTGGGTGGAGCCTCCCGAAATCCTGATTTTACTCAATAGCCGAGCAAACAGGAATGGCCGGTGACATTTGCTGGGTACTCATATTGTGCCAAGAAGGACTCTAAGTGCAGGGAGAACTCACTTAATCCTCATGGCTGCGATGCTGTGAGGTCAGGTCTATGAAGCAAGCGTCCCAAGATCTTCCAGGTGATTTTTATGTACTGATTTGGGGTCTAGGGTGGGTACCCCCCGTTTAGTGAGGTAGGCACATCTGGATGCACTGAGCCTCTCAATCGGTGACTTTGGACCCGTTGGACCGAACACTGATGGGCAGCTCGATGGAGGAGGATACTGGCTGGAGGGGGTAGAGAAGGTGCCAGTGCTGGTGGGACAGAAGCCCTCAGCAACTCCAAGCCTGACACCGCCCTCGGCTGGATGGGGCGACCTGTCACTGCAGATGACACCATGGTTAGGGAGACCTCTCTGGGGAGAGGGCATAGGCCAGGGAGGGAGGTCTTCTCTCTGGGCCTCAATTTCCCCAGGTGCACTGGACGGGGGCAGGACCAGACGCCCCCTAATCCCATGAAATGGCTCTTGGCTATTTGAAGATGCGCTGATTAACAAGTGGGTTTTCCCTGGCTGGAAAACTTTTGAAACGAGGTAGATGGGTATGAGTTCCTCTGGGCTCGGCACGAAGGTGGGGCCAGGCCAGGTGGCATTGCTGGCCGTTCGGGGTGACCTGTATGGGGAAGAATGAAGAGAATGGTGGGGCTTCAGGCCAGATTTCCTTTCTGTCTCCGGTCAGAAGATATCAGAGCTATCAAGGGCCCTTGGAAGTCTTTACAGGAGGGGAAACTAAGGCCTGGAGAATTTACGCAAACTCACACTCCAGTGTAGAGTCAAGACCAGAGTGGCACATCTGTCTGCCAGGCTCTTTCCAGAAGCTTTGCTCCGTGGCATTGACATAAGAAGGCATCTCCTCCCAGGAAATGTCATGTGTAGGGGACGTGAATGACGGTAATAAACCAAAAAAGTGCCAACCCACCAACCAAAAAAGCCCAGGGCTCCCAGGCTAATTATGTGTTCAGTCATGAGTCACAGGCAGTTCTGGCTGGAGAGACTCACAGCCAAAGTGCCTGGGCCAAGTGCTTCTACTCTTGGGGAGGGACCGCGTCGGACTGTCCAGGTGAGCTGTCTGTCCGCTTGGCTCACTGAATTCCTGGGCCAGCAACAGACCCCGGGCTGGCCCTCCTCCTAGGACAGAGGCTGGACAGAGTTGCGGCAGTGATGGGGAACGCGTTCGGCCGCCCGGGGGAGGAGGGTATAATTAGGGTAGCTTTGTGGGTCTTTAACTGGCATTTGTCACAGCTGCCAAGCGGCCCTGGGCAGCGTGGGCTATTAGACTGCTGAGGGCCACGGGCTGCTGAGTATGCCTGCCCCGCTTGCTCAAAGTCCCGGGCTGGATGGCTGTCCAGCCCCGCTGCTGCGGCCCCTCCGTGCCCGCAGGGCTCTGCAGCTGGGTTGAGGTGGGCTTCTCGGAGGTCCTTTGGAACAGGGAGGGCCTCGCGGCGGTAACAAGTGCTGGAAAACAGGAAACCGCCGCATGTGGTGCTGGGGCGGACTCGGCAGACATAAGGATTTATAAAAAAGGAAATCTGCAAATTCTTGCAATATTTGTCAAGCTGAGTGTGGTCCATTTTAAACAACAGTGGCTCTGTTCCCACCAGGGGATTATCTTTTCTCTCTTCCTCCCAAGCCTTGAGGCACCCTCCCCCTGGCCCTGAGCCCTCCCCGGGGCTGGCTTGATGCCCCCACCTCAGCTGGGGAGTGCAGACACAGAGAAGGTATGGGATGGGTCCTCGGAGGCCACCTCATCCCACACTCTCAGTGACAGATGGGGAAATGTGACAGAGACTGCCTTGGGCTTGCCACGTTACGGACGCTTCATTTAGTCTCTGACATTTGGGCTACGGCACCATTTGGAAGCATGCTGGGCATAGGAGTCGACGTGAAAGATAAATAAGTACCAGCTAGCACATCCCCAGGTGCCCCAAAGCTCCACCTTTTGAAAATCAGTCCAGGGGGTAAGTCTCTCACACACGCATGTACCAGGGGGATGGGCAAACAGCCCCACCTGCCCACACAGACCCCTGGGAGCACAGGCACGATCATCTCGGTGGATGGCTCTCCTATCCTTGCTCTGAGACTCAGCCTTAGAATCCTGAAGTCTTGCAGTAGACAAGCCATCAGCAGTCATCCAGTTCAGTACCCAGCAGGTGTAGGCATCTTCTGTCCAGCTTCCTTTCCAGACAGTTGCTCAGCCACTGCTTGAATGCTTCCAGTGGTGGGGAGCTCACTCCCTCCATGGGTTGTCCATTCTGATTCCGACAAGCTCTCTACGGCAGTGAACTGAAATTTGCTTCCCCATAGCTTCAGCACACCACTTTTGACCTCTGGAGACACAGTGAGCCCCAGGGCAGTCCTTCATGTATCCTTGGAAAGTGCTAGTAGCTTCCTTCACAGATGCTTTTTTTCTAGCTATCTATGCACAGTTCCTTCAACGGATGCTCAAATATTCTGGTTTCTGGGTCCCCTGACTGTCCCCTTACCCTTCTCTACCAGGCCTTCAAGGGACTGGTTTGTTATTAGTCTTCCTGAAGTTCAGGGTGGGACGGGCCCAGCAGTGCAGGTGTGGCCTGATCAGGGCAGGGCAGAGGAAGACCATCACCTCCTTTGCTCCGTTCTTCAAACTTCTACCCGTGCAGGCTAAGGTCACATTCTTTTTTCTGGGCAGTCTCCTTTCTCTGTTACTATCAATAAAAAGCCTCAAGTCTTTCTCCTGGGGTGGATGTTGAGTCACTTTTTCTGTGCCCCCTGTTCAGGCTGTTCATTTTCCACTCTCAGGTTCTGGACCTGACTTTTGTCGATGCAGCATCATCCTTCTAGATGTGTCCATAGCTTCATCTGGCCCCATGCCTCTGCATCTAGACTCTGTTGGCCAAGTTATTATTCTTTCTTTCCTCCATCATTTTATGTATATTCAGTTTTTAATGCAAAATTACAACAGGTCAGGGTTTGGATGGCTGTGAATAAATAAAAAATGAAGGTCTGGGTGGATGGGGATGAACTTGGGTTCTGTCCTCAGAGCAGGCTTATTGGCAGGGGGCAGGTAAAAGTTGCATTGAGTTAAGGCCAGGTTGGGAGGCCTGGATTATTCTGAGTTATGGGCCAGGGCTAGGACTCCATGAGTTCAGGAAGAGAGGCCAGAGAAATACCTTCTCCACCCAGCCATTTTATTATGCCTTATACACCATCATTTGAAGTTCCTTCTTCTGACTCAGGATTTTTGCTCATTAAGAGGAGAGGCATTGCATTAACACTCAAAGTACTCACCCAAGAATCTGGAGATCCAGGCTTTAAGCTCTGAGCCTCAGTTTCCCTGCTTCCTTCATCCCTATACAATAGCGGAATGTAGGATCAGCAGTTCTTAACCCTTGGGAATTTGGAGTCTCCTTCGAACCTCAAATGGAAGTTACAGGTGCTGCTCTACACAGACGCAGAACTCCTTAGTCCCCTGAGCAAGAACGCCCAAGTTAAAAACACTTCGAGGCCTTCCTGCCTCCAGGAGTCTATAGAGTCCATGCATGGGTGAACTTGAACGGCCGCACACATTCACCCGGCACTGTGCGGGGCACGCTCACACCCATTCTCCTGTTTGCTCCTCTCAGTGGCCTCAAGAGGCGGGCAGAGGTTGTCATCCCAACTCAATACACGGGGAAGCTGAACGTGAAGGCTCCACGTTTCTTTCGAGGTCAAACAGCTAGTTTGTGATTCTTAACTACTCATGTAGGGAGGGCTTCATGTCCCCTCCACATTGTATACGTCACCTGTAATTATGTAGATCGATAGTTCTCCTCACCCCTGACCTCAAACGTTGAACCTTTCGTGAATTTGGCTCCATCCCCAGATTAGCACCATGCCTGTGGGAACATCTCACCCCACCACCTTTAAGCTCAAAGTGCCTCCTCAGTTTTCTGGGACTTACTCAAGGTCACTAGATGTTTCTTGGTGGAAACTGGTACTAGTTCCCAGAAGGCCGATTCCAGACATTGGCTGAGCTACAACAGCCCCTTCCGGTGAGACAGGACTCAGAGAATTTTCTGTCACTGGGAAGGTGGTTTGAATTAAGCCTCCATGAAGCACCTGTGAGTGGGTTCACAAAGGGCCGGGTTGTCAGTCACAGTGATGGGGCTGGGCAGGGCGGTGCTGGGCAGGGCCGAGGCAGGGGAAGAGCTGAGCTTGCCTCTTCTGCCAGATGGGCAGCGTGTCCCACCTTTGCTGCTGCTGCTGCTTTCCCAGCAGACCTCCACGTGTGTGGTCCTGGCATCTTCTCCCAGGTGCAGGCCCTATTTATTTGGTCTCATTTCCTACCTGTTGCTCCTAAGGAGATCATGTTCAAGAGCAAGTTCAGGTGTTATGGGGAATACGCAGATGTATCTGATCTCGGGGTTTTGTATCCAGACAAGATAGCGTTCCTGCCTTATGGAACCTGTAAGGATGAAAGATGAACATCCCTGCCCTTGAAAAGCATATTGACTAGAGAAGGACACACACAGGAACACAACAAATGGCATACGGAGCCGGCTGTGGTATGGCCATAATGGACACTGGGAAGACTACCTGCGTGGGAGGCTAACTGATGCTGACTCACAGTATCTGGGGAAGCGTCCTAAAGGTGACGACATTTGAGCTGGACTTGGAAGTATGGGAAAGATTTAGATGAGGACTAAGAGTACTCTGGGTGGGGCGAATTGCTTGGGAAAAGGCATGGGGAGAAGGTGGAAGAGGCTGGCTGACCAGACCATAGGTAGCATAAGTCGGGGTATGTGACGATGGAGTTCAAAGGCAAGCCAGTGTTTGGCACCAAAGATGTTGGCTTAAAAATAACAGCAGTGTCGGTGAGAGGACCCTGACTCACGTGTGCTCTCTCCCCTTGCAGAGACCATGCCACTGAAGTATTATCTTCTTTTGCTGGTGGGCTGCCACGCCTGGACTGCAGGGCTGGCCTACTATGGCTGCCCAAGCGAGTGCACCTGCTCCAGGGCCTCCCAGGTGGAGTGCACCGGGGCCCGCATCGTGGCGGTGCCCACCCCCCTGCCCCGGAGCGCCGTGAGCCTGCAGATCCTCAACACACACATCACGGAGCTCACCGAGGCCCCGCTCCTCAACGTCTCGGCCCTCGTTGCCCTGCGGATGGAGAAGAATGAGCTGTCCCACATCGTGCCCGGCGCCTTCCGCAACCTCGGCTCGCTGCGTTACCTCAGTCTCGCCAACAACAAGCTTCAGGTTCTGCCGATTGGCCTGTTCCAGGGCCTGAACAACCTCGAGTCGCTCCTTCTGTCCAGCAACCAGCTGGTGCAGATCCAGCCAGCGCACTTCTCCCAGTTCAGCAACCTCAAAGAGCTGCAGCTGCACGGCAACCACCTGGAATATGTCCCTGACGGTGTCTTCGACCACCTGGTGGGCCTCACCAAGCTCAATCTAGGCAAAAATAGCCTCACCCACCTGTCGCCCAGGATCTTCCAGCGCCTGGGCAACCTCCAGGTCCTCCGGCTGTATGAGAACAGGCTCTCAGAAATCCCAATGGGCACTTTTGATGGATGTGGAAACCTCCAGGAGCTGGCCCTACAGCAGAACCAGATTGGCATGCTCTCCCCTGGCCTCTTCCACAACAACCGTAACCTCCAGAAGCTCTATCTGTCCAACAACCACATCTCCCAGTTGCCCCCTGGCATCTTCATGCAGCTGCCCCAGCTCACCCGTCTCACACTTTTTGGGAATTCCCTGAAGGAGCTCTCTCCGGGGATCTTTGGGCCGATGCACAACCTGCGTGAGCTTTGGCTCTACGACAACCACATCACTTCTCTACCTGACAACGTCTTTAGCAACCTCCGCCAGCTGCAGGTCCTGATCCTCAGTCGTAACCAGATCAACTACATCTCCCCAGACGCCTTCAATGGGCTGGCAGAGCTTCGGGAGCTGTCCCTCCACACGAACGCACTGCAAGAGCTGGACGGGAGCGTCTTCCGCATGTTGGTCAACTTGCAGAACATCTCCTTGCAAAACAACCGCCTCAGACAGCTCCCAGGGAATATCTTCGCCAATGTCAATGGCCTCATGACCATTCAGCTGCAGAACAACCAGCTGGAGAACCTGCCCATGGGCATCTTTGACCACCTGGGGAGCCTGTGCGAGCTGAGGCTCTATGACAACCCCTGGAGGTGTGACTCAGACATCCTTCCGCTCCACAACTGGCTCCTACTCAACAAGCCCAGGTTGGGGACAGATGCTGTCCCGGTATGTTTCAGCCCACCCAGTGTCCGCGGCCAGTCCCTCATCATCATCAACATCAACGCCGCTGTCCCCAGTGTCCAGGGTCCAGTGATCCCCGAGGTGCCCAGCTACCCGGAAACACCACAGTACCCGGACACACCCAGCTACCCTGACACCACCTCCATCTCCACGACTGACTTCACCAGCCCCATGGAGGACTACACCGATCTGACCACCGTCGAGGTCACCGATGACCGTAGCACGTGGGGCATGACCCAGGCCCAGGGTGGACTGGCCATTGCCGCCATTGTCATTGGCATCATTGCCCTGGCCTGTTCCCTGGTTGCCTGCATCTGCTGTTGCTGTTGCAAGAAGAGGAACCACACGGTCCTGATGCAGATGAAGGCACCCAATGAGTGTTGAAGAGGTGGGCTGGAGACAGGGCTGAGGAAGAGTGGGAGCACTGGAAGATCGGGGAGTTTCATCATCGCGCCTCCACCCCTGGGTCCACAGAGCCATCCCTCGCTCCCTCTTGCTGGTCCCTGAGAGAAAGTCACCCCCACCTTTCCCTGACCTGCCTGGTTCTCCTCCAGAGAACTACAGGAGAACCACCTCTTGCAGGGCTTCTTCTTACCACCAGGGAGATCCAACCATGGCCATGGCAAAAACCCCGTGGGTTTTCCAATTCACATCCCTGGGCTTCATTCGAGAAAGCCCTTCTCCACGGCCTTACTAGCTCTCCTCCAACAAGCTTCCCTGCACCCACGGCCCCGCTGGCCTCTGTAGACTCAGTTACCACGCCTGCTCACTTTGTGGGAATAGTTCTCCGCGGGGACAGCTTCTCTCCCAAGTAGGATGTAAGTTGATTTCCCTTCCTTTGCTCCCCCCCCCATCTGTAGCATGGCTCTCCTCGGTCCCCGCAAATGAAAGGTCTCCCTTGATTTTTTACTCCTGAAGGCAGGGTGAGTTCTCTCCTCGCAGAAGGCTTCCACCTGCTCAGCTGGCTTCCTAAGAGCTGCCAAGCACCTGGGTTTCGGGACGCTGTGAAAGAGATCCCTCCGTTCCCGCAGAGAGAGCTGCTGTCAGCATCATTCCTGGGAGTGGTATCTGGAAAAGGAAGACAAACCAAACGACAAATTTTGCTTTGAAAATGTTGGTCCTTTGAGGAATAAGATCATGTCGAATGTCTGACCCCTAAAAACCTTGAAAATCAGCTTATTAGTACTGGGTGGAGAAAGCACCCTGGTACCTGGGGCCCTCCTTATGTTCATCCCTAGGGTTTTTCTCTTTTAACTTTTTATTGAAGTATAACATGTAGAGCAAGGTGGGAGCGTGACCATGTAGAATTTGATGGATCTTCACAGACAGTTCATACCTGTGTAATCAGCATCCAGATCAAGAAACAGGACATCACTGGTACCCTCCAGCCTGGGCTTTTACTAGAGAAGACAGGCTCGTGGAGATGGGTCCCCATGAGCCAGGACGGCCCCTCACCACCCCTGCCAGCCTGCCCTTGCCCAGGCCCAGGCGCCAGGGGTGGAGGAGATGATATGGATGCCTTCTGGCCTGGACAGGAGATGTTATCAGATCCCCACACCCTGAGGCACCCAGAAGGGCCAGGCCAGAGGCATCTTGACTGCAGAGGCCCCTGCAGGCACGCACCTTTCTCTGCCAGCAAGCTGTCTGCTACTCATCGGAGGCCCTCCTGCCTGGGCCTTTTATGGGCATGCACTGCCTATATCTGTTTGTAATTTTCACTTTCCATTTGGGGGAAGCGAAATAGTTCAGAGATGAGATCCTTCAATGGAACAGCCAAGTGTAATGGAACCTGGTAATCCTTCTGGTGTGGTCAAATTCTCCATCAGCGTTCCAGTCAGCTAGACACTGAAATTCAGAATGCTCACATACGGGAGGCAACACCAGGGTACACAGATAGGTCACCCTGGGTCTGGGGGCTCTCTGGAGTTCCTTCTGCCTGTGGCCTGCTTCTAAGGGTTGAGTTGTTTGGTGCGGGGTTATCGTCTTCCTTGAGTGCGAGCCACACAAATACCTGCTTTCCCCACCCTTCCTGCTACACACGTATTCACGCTGGTGAAGGAATTCTGTTCATGGCGACTCATGTCTTTTTCCGGACAACTGGTCTATCAGTTCAGAAGTAAAAACAGTGAAATGGAGAATTTCAGGTGTCTGTGTCTGCCCAGGAAAGAGCTGCAGCCAGTGCTGTAAGGATTTGGAAATCCTGACTGGCTCTTACTAATGTCCTCTGTCCCACAGGACAAATAAGAAATCCCCGAGGCCTTAGCGATATGATGCTGACAGGTCCCCAACAAAATGGGTCCAGGATGGGAGGTATGTAAGAACCAGTACACTGTATGATTTTTATTCTCTATCCCAGAGAATCTGGGGAAGATGGGGCCTGTCAGAGGCAAAAGACATCTTCACCCCAAGGTAAATCTGAGTCTCCAAAATGTTTTCAGAATATTTATAGCAACCGGTGGACATGTACCAAGACTTGCCAGGGCCCAAAAGGAAGTGAGCCCAGAGCTTGGGGCATGGGCATTATTCCACTGATGGTGGCCTGCCTGATTGATCCTGGGGCCATCAGGGGAAGCTGGGCTTGCTTTCCTCCAGACAGGAAGCATGGTTTGGCACTGTAATCGTCAAGGTGCTCCTCCCAAGTAGGCTCCGAAGTGTCACCGTGCAAGGGTGCAAGTGGGCCAGGGATGGCAGAGAGGTGACGAAGGAGTCCTTTTCACCCAGTGTGTCCTGCCGTTCTGAAGCCAGAACCCTTGGATAGTTCTGGCATTGGTCATGACAGTGGAGTTCCTTTCTTCCGGGCCGGGATAGCAACATGTTTCCCCAGGCCAAAGGTTGGCCTGAGGGCAGGTGTCCTCAGATGTCTCCATGCAGGAGCTCCCCCTGGGTGGGGCTGGTGAACCCTTTACCTGACCTCTGAGCTTGCCTGTTCCTTTCTCCCATTGGAGTGGATTGGATGGAGCCATTGGGTCTCCTCTTCCCTGACAGGCCTTTTGGCCTCTCTGAACCATGTTGTCTGGTCAGGGAGCTACCAGAAAAGCTGAATAGAGTTTTCTTTCCAACAAGACATTGCATTTGCTAACTTCTCAGGGCTGGAGTGAGCTGCTGGGTCCCCCAAGCTGAGCTAGGGCACAGAGTCCACTTTCATTTCCCCATTTGCTCACTGGCTCCTAGGTCACCTCGCCAGGACCAGCAGCCTCCATTTGGAGTGAAGGGTCCATGTTGGAGGAAAGAGAATAAAAGCCAGTTAGAACTGCTGTTTTTCACAAATGCTTACTGTGTGTAGATACCCTTTAAAACACCGAACAAACATTCCTTTTTAAGCCTGACAACCTGTGTGCGTGGGTACTACTGTTATCCCCTGGAAATGGGTCTAAACTCACTCTTTCTTCTACAACATTATTCAGTGGGCCATGGGTTTTCTTTCTGTCTTCACACTTTGTACAAGACCTCATGGCCTGTCCTGGGCTTTCATCTGTGAAGAAAACGGGAGTCACTTTCCTGCTGCTTCCTACAGTCTCAGCCATGGGAACCTCACTTGCTACTGTGTGGATCAAAACCTTTGTCAATATAGGAGAACATTCAGCTCACCCATCCACTGAAGAAAAAGAGCATTTTCAGTCATCTGTTCCCACCCTCAGGAAGCTGATGGAGAGCAGACTGCTAGAGATAACTAGATAGCTAGAGTTGGTAACCAGACACTGGCTGTGTCCAAGCCTTTAGCCACAAACCACTCACAGAGTTCAGCCCACAGATCCTGCAGTCAGAACGGAAGCCGGGCTGTTGGGGAGGTGGTGGGTGGTGGGCTCGGGGAGGAAGCCCTCACTGGGGTTCAGAGAAGGGGGCGGGTGCTTCTCCAGGCCAAACTTCTGCCAGCTGTGCCCTCTCCTTCACCTAAGGAGAGATCATCCTCACCCACGTGTTGCCTTCATGCTGCTTCCAAGTAGATCACGTTTGCCTCGCTTAGAGAATCATTGCAAATAGTCCCAGGCGCTTGGTGATGCCTTTAGAGATTTCTAGGCCCCCAGGGTTTTATAGAGTGTGAGCCCTGGTGGGCAGGGTTGGGGGTCCGTCTTTGCCGGATGCTGGCTATAACAAATGTGGTGTACAGAATCAACAATAAACGGTATACACAGGACCGTGTGCGCTCCGTGGCGTCTTGGATAAGGAATCTCACACCTGTTGATGCCGCTCTTGTTCATGCGTGGGAGGCTGACGCAGACAGACGCTCGTGGAGAATAGATTCTGAACCAGGAAAAGGCCTTTGGAAAGTGAGTGGGGGAACATAAATGGAATAACAAACAATCTCTCTAGGCCCCTGTGGCTGGAAGGAGCCTTAAGAATAGGTTCAACGTATTTTCTAGATGAAGAAAGTGAGATCTCGGAGGGAAATGAATTTCCTTGTGTCCCCTAGTGAGCTAATGCCTGAGCTCGCACTGCAACAGGTCTCCAGACTCGCAGACTGGGGGTTCTTCCTGTAACCTGTGTGCACGCAGGCGCACACACGTGCACGCGCACGCGCACACGCATAAACGCACGCGCACAAGCGCACGCGCGGNGAGCTAATGCCTGAGCTCGCACTGCAACAGGTCTCCAGACTCGCAGACTGGGGGTTCTTCCTGTAACCTGTGCGCACGCAGGCGCACACACGTGCACGCACACACGCACAAGCGCACGGACACACGCAGGAAGGTGGGACTCTTCCTGCACAGCGCACCGTTCCTGTCAGTGCCTAGCACCAGGCTCGGTGCGTCCCAGACTCTCAGAAGAAACCATCTAAGGGAAGGTGACTCCCTCCAAAGTGTCCAGCTCTCCCCAGGACTTTTTCAAGTCTCCAAGGGGCTGCCATCGCTGCCGGCACAGTGCTTGAGAGGGAGATGATTTTCTCTGCTGTTCCTCTTTCCCACTGCTGTGCCCAGGATAGGAGCTTCAAACTGTATTCTCCTGGGTTCTTTTAGCTCTTAGATCCTCTCTGCCAGGTGTAAGCGTGTCCCGGGAAGCTGGGCCCAAACAGAGGTCAATAGTGTGCAGGGCCTGTCATCCTTCCCTAACCGCTGAACCCGTCCGCTCAGACAGGTTTCTGGAGTTTTGGCTAATGGGAAAATGGAGCCATTGGGTCCCATTTCTCAGAAGATCCCTAGGGTTCTTAATGCAAATCTCCCCACCACACACGCGCACATACGCCCAAGGTTCTGCCAGCTGCTCCTATCTGGAGTTTGATTTTATATGTGTGTGCATGCACGTGTGCTCACATGTGCTTGTGGGCGCACGCACANCCTCTCTGCCAGGTGTAAGCGTGTCCCGGGAAGCTGGGCCCAAACAGAGGTCAATAGTGTGCAGGGCCTGTCGTCCTTCCCTAACCGCTGAACCCGTCCGCTCAGACAGGTTTCTGGAGTTTTGGCTAATGGAAAAATGGAGCCATTGGGTCCATTTCTCAGAAGATCCCTAGGGTTCTTAATGCAAATCTCCCCTCCACACATGTGCACATACGCCCAAGTTTCTGCCAGCTGCTCCTATCTGGAGTTTGATTTCATATGTGTGTGTATGCACGTGTGCTCACATGTGCTTGTGGGCTCACGNGCTTGTGGGCGCACGCACACACACACACAGGCTGGCCCTCTACCACACCCATTCCACAGATGGGCAGGCAAAGACTTGTAGAGATTAAATAATTTGTGTAAGGACTGGTTAGTTAGTTGAAGAACCAGGATTCAAACCCGTATCCACTGAATGCCCAGTTTCTCTGGTTCACCATGACATTGACAAACAGACAAGCTCTCTCTCTAGAGGTGAGTGTTAGTATCTTAAGAAACCACTCGGAGCTCAGGGCAGTTTGGGCTGTTCCCCTAGCCTGGCTGTGGGCCCCCTCCAGAGATGTGCCCCGATGTGCCCCCTTCCCTCAGCCCCCGGCCCCTGGCCGTTCCTCGAGTATACCATCCTGCCCCTGCTGGCCTGGCTGGTGTGAAGGGCGGGGTGCATTCTCTTTCCAGCCCTTCTTCCCTCCGACATGCTCCCATGTTCCTCTGCCAAAGTGTGGATTTGTACTATGTCTCCATTGAAAAGTGTTTCCTTGCTACCCTCTATCAGAACTCTGATTTAGCTGATGAAATCTGCTCACATGCCCAAGAAATATTAGCTAAGACATGAAAAAGAGTGAGATAGGTATTAATACCATGCAACAAGTTTTAAAGCCATCAGTCTAATTTTTGTTTGGTTTTTTAAAAGATTTTANTCTGCCAAAGTGTGGATTTGTACTATGTCTCCATTGAAAAGTGTTTCCTTGCTACCCTCTATCAGAACTCTGTGATTTAGCTGATGAAATCTGCTCACATGCCCAAGAAATATTAGCTAAGACATGAAAAAGAGTGAGATAGATATTAATACCATGCAACAAGTTTTAAAGCCATCAGTCTAATTTTTGTTTGTTTGGTTTTTTAAAAGATTTTATTTATANTTGACAGAGAGAGAGAGAGAGAGAGAGACAGCCAGCGAGAGAGGGAACACAAGCAGGGGGAGTGGGAGAGGAAGAAGCAGGCTCCCAGCAGAGGACCCTTATGTGGGGCTCGATCCCAGGACCCTGGGATCATGCCCTGAGCGGAAGGCAGATGCTTAACAACTGAGCCACCCAGGCGCCCCGCACATACACTCTTTACCTCATTCTGAGCCCCTGGATGAACATCTCCGGACAGGAAAACCACTATTTTTTTTTAAAGATTTTATTTATTTATTTGACAGAGAGAAAACACAAGCAGGCAGAGGGGGAGGAAGAAGCAGGCTCGCTGATGAGCAGAGAGCCCGATGCTGGCTGGGCTCGATCCCAGGATGCTGGGGTCAAGACCTGTGTGAAGGCAGACACATTACCGACTGAGCCACCAAGGCACCCCAGGAAAACCACTCTTTTCCAAAGCAACTTCTTTCATCCTTGGCTAGCCCTATGGTGAAAATGTGCCTCTCCATATTGGACCCAAATTCACCTTCTTCCATCATCTCCCCTTTTAATTCAGAAAGGGTTTAGAAAGTTAGTTTCTGAAACTAACCAATACACCAAGGTGCAAGCCCACAGTCCTCTTACAATCCTCCTGGTGTTGAGAGCCAAGCAGGTGTCTACGGCCAGCTGTTCACCTGCCAGGCTCCCAGCACGAGCCCGGCCTTTCAACCGGAAGGGGATGTAAGCGTGGACCCCTGGCCCCAGTCCTCACCCCTGGATCAGACTACTGGAAACTTTCTAGGGCCTGGTGGATGCCCTGGGGCCCTAAAGGTGCCAGGCCTGTGATCTTAGCTGGATTTTGGCCTCGGTGGGGAATCTGTCCATGGGAACAGTTCAGGGTCATTTGTTAATCTTCAGAGGCCTTGCCCCAGATTCTCCTCTCCTGGCCTGTGACCCCGGTGACATTCCGGGAACACTTAGTCCACGTGAGGGGAGGAACCACTGCCTGGAACTTTGATCAGCGCTGGGGCTGCTGGGTTCCCAGTGACCATAGACCACACCAGACTCACTTCTGCTTCCTAGGAAGAGCCAGGGCGGCTTTGGCGTCCTCTCAGCCCCTCACGGTAGGTCTCCTGGGGTCTGTGCAGCGGGGGGGAGGAATCTGGCCTCAGTCCCAGCTGCGGGGCAGGAGAGGGCCAGGTCACATCTCCCAGGGTCAGAGCCTGTCCCCAGCTCCGAGCAGGATACACCATCCGTGTCCTCTGCCATGGGAGGAGAAGGCCCCGCAGCCCCCAAACAGGGTGGTGCTGGCCTGGGGCAGGAAGCAGGTGGTGGCAGGGGGTCCTGAGATAAAGGTGACCTGGTCCCTGTCCTCTGGGAGCGCATAGGAACGGTGGGGATAAGCAGGATGACTGTATGTCCAAGTTTGCCTGGTTCCAACCTCATTTATGCCTTGTTCCTGCCATCCTGTGGCTCCCCTTTGAGTCCTGGTTTCGTTGATATAGTCACTCTAGGAATAACATCTGTATGTGGCTACTTTTTATCCAACACTTACTATTTGCCAGGCATTGTGTTAAATGTGTTGTATTTACTATCTAATGTAGGCATATATATTCTCCAGTTGGGTACTAATTTTAACCCTACGGGATGAGTTTACATTCATGCATGGGAAAATGGAGACTTAGAGAGAAGGAGGGAACTGCCCAAGCCCACACAGCCTGTAGGTAGTGGTATCAGAATTTGAACCCAGGACGCAGCCCTGTTTCAAGGGCTTCCCCACTCCGCTAAGCACAAGAAACATACAACATGATACACAGGGGACCAACAGCTACACACGCATTCGGTTCAGTTCAGCCCACCAGACCTGCTCTGCGCTCAGCTCTGGGCTGGTGGGGTGCATGGCCCGGTAAGACATGCTGCGGGCGGCATCCCCAGCCCCCAGAAACTCACAGTCAGGTGCAGCTGAAGTTAGAGCGGAAGGACCCAAGCATTCAACTGAGGGCAGGGAGTGACCTGTGGGGGCCACAGTCAGGGATGGCTTCCTGGGGAAGGTGTGACTTGCTCAGGCCTGGGGTGTGGGTGGATTGGGGAGGCGTGGGGGAATTCTAGGGAGGAAAGGGCTGTGTAAGCGGGAGTTAGAAGTGGCCCTCTGTGGGAAGCATTTGAAGAAAGGACAGTGCTCAGTTCACAGCTTCTTTTTTTTTTTTAAGATCTTATTTATTTATTTATTTGAGAGAGAGACAGAGAGGTGCATAAGCAGGGGGAGGGGCAGAGTCAAAGGGAGAAGTAAGCTCCCCACTGAGCAAGGAACCTGACGCGGGGCTCGATCCCAGGACCCCGGGATCATGACCTGAGCTGAAGGAAGATGCTTAACCCACTGAGCCACCCAGGTGCCCCACAGCTTCTCTTATTTCATTATGCTATCTCCCACCAGGGCAGCTGGGAGACAAGCTCTTCTGAGCCTTTGCGATGTAACTGCAACGGAGGGGAGCAGTCCAGGCAGCCCGCGTATGTGTTTGGAACGGGGCTGTGTGTTTTACATGATTATCTGCCTTTTTATAACTTTCAACCTTATTGCAAAAGTGACCTGTTTATTTTTTTTAGAAACTGTAGAAAATATATGATAAAACAAAAGGAAAAAATAAAATCACCCACAATTCTGTTTTTCAGAGATAACCACTGCAAATATTTTGTGTATAATCGGAAGCTTATCTAGGGGCCCATCGAGAGTCACTTCATTAATATAAACGAATGGGTCGAAAGGGTCTTATTATGGATAACAAAAGATGCCCCTCTGTTACCTCTCAGGAAATTTCAAGGGTTTTGGGGGCTGTGTGGCAGGAGCCAAGACAAAGACCTAATATATATTTCTTACTATATCACCATATCACAAGCTCAATGCCAGTTATCTCAGCTAATTACCACAATTCTAACAAAGCTGTAATTTAGGTGGTAATGTAACTATCGTGATTATTCTCAATTTACAAACACAGACACCAGGTGCCAAGGGGTTACTTCACTGCCTGGGACACAGTGGGCAGCAGGTGGGGGAGGGCCAGCTGGTGGGTTGGGGGGGGAAGAGACAGGAGCCCAGGAAAGAAGACGGGGTGTAGGGAGCAGCAGGACTTCCTGGGGGACCCGGATGAAGCCGTCAGGGGCTCCAGATGAACCCTTGAAGCCCCTCTTCCTGCTCTCAGATGTGCTGGGGCCCAAGGGGCAGAATCCGGCCCTGCTGGCGATGCAGACGGCAAAGCAGCCGTCCCCGAGCAGAGCAGCAGTCCCCTGACGGCTTGGGGCCGGGACTCTGGGCTCCCGTCACCCTCTGGAAGGAGTGAGGGTTGGCTGTGTGGTGGATGACATACTGGCTTGTGGCACACATAGAAATGTATCAACCCAAAAGCAATTTAAGAAGAGGAAAAAGTCCATTTGCAACCAGTCAACCCCCTCCCCGCCCCCACCAGAGCCAGACTTCCCTGGCTTGCTGGAAGCATGGAACATTTTTTGTGGCCATGCGCTGGTCTCTGCAGAAATGCAGAGGTGGTTTCTCAGATGAGAAGCAGGAGTCTTCTGGCTGCCGCCCCACAGTCCCTGCTGGTGCCAGCCTCCACAGTGCCCAGGCTGGGGCACTTCCCGTCTCCAGAGCCCCCAGTGACCTGCTGTTGCGGGCACTTGGGAAAGGGGCCCACATCCAGGGCGTCCTAGCCACAGCCATCAGAATCTGTGCTCCTCTATCCAAAGGCAAAAACAGTTCCACGCTTCCCTTGGCTGGAAGGAAAGAGCCAGAGAAAGCGCTGTAGAAAGGCCCTGTGCTGGCCCATAAATGGGGTGCTTGGATGATCTCATCAGGTTTTCCATAGCTAAGCTCTGTGACAACTTTAGAGCGAAGCTGGGGCTGGCTCAGGGTCATTACTGCTCTGTTGCTGAACGCTCACCGTGGGCCAGGCTCTGGGTTTGCAGCTTTCAACACATTTTCTCATTCAATGCTCAGAACGACCCCATGAGAAAGGTGATATTGAAGCTTGCTGGTTTGAAGATAAGGAAATTGAAGCACAGAGAGGCTAAGCAATTCAGCCAAGACCACACAGCTAACGAGGGATAGAGACAGGATTTGTACCCATACGCTTTGACTCCAGAGCACAAACTCTTAGCCATTCTAGAGCGATGTGAGAATGAGTCTTGGGCTGGGAGTGCATAGTTGGGACATGGTCAGTGTTCCACACCCTTACGGTGAGTACCATCCCGTTTCCTCCAATCCCATAGACTGGGGCTCTTTTTTTCCTGAACTTCAGAGGCCCTGTTCTGGTCCTCTTCCCACCTTGACACCTACAAGGGGTGAGAAGTTTGCAAAATCAAAGGGACATAGCCATCCGGAGGCTATGCCCCCATTTTCAATCCTGTTTCAGGTACCCAGGAGCCAGGGCTTGTGTGGGTCGCCTCCCCAGGTCTATCTTCCCTCGGCTGACCAAGTCACAGCAGTGCATGCCCTTAGGCATGTGGGGACAGACAGTAGGTGAGGTCCCTTGTATATGTTCGCTCTAGGGCCCTCACATCCATTCTAGCGGAAGCTTTTCTGGAAACTGCCTTTGAGAACCAAGGACCAAAGTGGTGAGCAAGGAAGGGGACTGGCGCATTATGCATTCTTATGCATTATGTCATGTTTAAAATAAAAATTGCTCCCTCTTACTCTCCGGAGGAGGATTTGAGGCCACTCTCACGGTCTGGCTGGGGATCACTCACTGGGGCTTGAACCCTGCTAGCTACGGAAAGGCAGCCCTGCCTCCCACGCTGCTCATACCAGCTGTGAGAGTTCAGTTCGACCAAGCCTAACCAAGCCCACGGTAGGTCAGCGCTGTGCCGGACGCCAAGCACAGAGATGAGCACACCCATCTTCTCACGACAAGGACAGCCACGAAGAGCCATCATTTCGGGGAACTATGCTAGCTGTCGAGATTGAGGAGGATACCACCAGGCATCTTATTCCTGGGGTCAGGGAAGGCTTCTGTCAGGACCCCTAGGGGTTTTGATCCCCAGCGGCAGCCCGGCTGGCAAGTGGGGCTGAGCCAATGGCCACCTCATCCTTCTGCAGCCAGAGCCCTCTTCTTATTGGTAACAAGCCTCAGACGCGTGTGTGCTCCCTGGTTCTACAACCCCGAGGCAAGTGGTTACAGAGTTCAGCTTTAGCACCAGACTCTACTCTCTTGAGGTTGTATATAGAAGACACAGACTCGTGTCCTGAGCGGCAGGCAGGTGCAGCTACGATGAGAGCCCCCACCGTGCCACCTCCTGGGGCGTACTCAGCATTGAGGCAAGAACAGAGGAGGCTCGAGGGAGGCATGCACTTTCTGTGGGAGAAATGGTCCCTTCCTATTGATCAGGCAGAAAAATTCCTGGGAAAGCTGGACTATTGAGTGTCTGAATTGGAGGAAGTTACAGGAAGATTTTGTAAGCGCTGTGTTTGCCTACGGGGAGCCCTTTGGCCTGAACTGGAATCTTGGGGGGAGGAGGCGGCCAGCAGAAGGCGGCAGAGAGGCAGCCAGCGGAGAGGGCTGTGGGGCCACGATACCCCAACATGGTTGTGATCGCTTACTAGGGACAGATAATTGAGAAAAATCAGGATTATGTTGTTCACTGGTTTTTTCTTTCTGTCTCTCTTCCTTTCTTCCTTCCCCTCTCTCTTTTCTTCCTTCCTCTCTCTGTCTCTCCTCCTTTCCTTCCTTCCTTCCTTCCTTCCTTCCTTCCTTCCTTCTTTCCTTCCGCCTTTTTCTGGTAAAGCCAAATGTAGTCTGTCTAATGGGCATCCCGTTTGTCCTACTTTTTTGGTGTTCAAATAACCTTTCTGTTACAATGGTGACTTACAACCTTTAACAATAACTAACATAATTTATTAATTTCTCAGTCTACGTCAGACACTGACCTAAAATTTTGGCGACGTTTTCTCATTATATCCTCACAATTACCCTGAGCTGGTAGGCACTATCCCTGTTTTACAGATAGGGAAAGTGAAGCACAGCTGGGTTAAGTAAGACGCCCAAGGTCACAGAGCTACAATGAACTAGAATGCGGTGGAGCCGGTGTTGGTGTTCAAACTCACGGAACTTGCCCTGCTACACGCCATGGGTTGGAGCAGTAGCGGCCTGGGGGGTGCACACCCTCCCCCACCAATGGGGGAACTAAGCCCCAATTCCAATTGGTCTTGTCATGTGGGAATGTGAGCCCACGGCTCCTAAATCATCCTGAAATCTGGACTTTTTAATGTGAGATTTCTCAATGTCTACATGCTGGCTAGTGGTGCATACAGAAAAAAGACTGAACCATAAAACACACCTGTGAGCGGCAGCACCAGTTAGTGACCTGGGGTTGGATGCTGGCATTTGAAACCATTTTTTTAAGTTAACTAAAAGCTCGGGCCTCTTATTTAAAACAAAACCCAAACCCAAAAATCCACTGGTCTGTGGAATTCCTGCATCTGGGATCCTCCTGTCCACACAATGTTGGAAAGTTCCATGGGCTCCAAGGTGGTGGGGGAGGGGCAGGAGGAGCGCATCTGGTGGCAGTGGCAAGGAGCAGGCGACTCCTTCAAGATTAGAGCCCCTCTTATCGGGACACCTGGGTGGCTCAGTCGGTTGGGTGTCCTGCTTTTGGCTCTGGTCTTGATCCTGGGGTCCTGGGTTGGAGTCTTACATCAGGCTCCCTCTCCCTCTGCTTACCACTCTGGCTGCTTGCGTGCCCTCTCTCTGCGTCAGATAAATACATAAAACTAAAAAAAAAAAAAAAAAAGAGCCCACGTTGTCCCTGCAGCTGCTCTCACCCCAGCGGACGTACAAGAGCAGGGAGTCTCATCCTTAGCTCTGCAAGGGGCTGAGATTTGGAAACCCAGGGAGAGGTACGGGTTAAAAACTCCCGGGACACTAATAACCTGCCCAGATTTTACGCATTACCTTAAAAATTCCATGATACCCACAGTCTCCTCCTTCCCCTCTCTTCCATGCCTTTTAACTCACTTCCACCCTTTCTCCCCACCTGGAAAGTACACGGGAAGTCCAGGAGACCTGGGTCTTGGTCCTGCCACTAACCTGCTGGCTGGCTGTGGACAGGCCTCGTGACACCCTGTCAGGAGGGCCAAACCCAGGTCCCACGGACGTTGCAAGGCTGCGGTGAGGCAGTATGAAAACGACCACTATAAACACACTGTCCCAACGGGTGGCCTCCCTGGTGGAGTTAATCCCTGTCTCCTGGCTGCCCCCTCCCCACCCCCCCACCCCGGCCGGGCGCTGGCCGCTGTGCCGCACTGCCCTTGATAAAGGCATCACCTCTGTTCTCTCTTTCTGCTGGCATCAGGAGATGCTGCCCGGGGCCTGGCTGCACTGGGCCGGCCTCCTGCTCCTGGCCCAGCCCGGCCGGCCCTGCCCTGCGGGCTGCGACTGCTTCATCCGGGAGGTGTTCTGCTCCGATGAGGAGCTGGCCGCCATCCCGCAGGACATCCCACCGCACGCCACCGACATCGTCTTCGTAGAGACATCGCTCAGCACGGTGGGCGCCAGGGCCTTCAGCGGCAGCCCCAACCTGACCAAGGTGGTCTTCCTCAACACGCAGCTGCAGCACTTCGGGCCCGACGCCTTCGGGGGGCTGCCCAGGCTGGAGGACCTGGAGATCACTGGCAGCGCCTTTTCCAACCTCAGCAGCGACACCTTCTCCAACCTGACCTCGCTGGGCAAGTTCACCCTCAACTTCAACAAGCTGGAGGTGCTGCCCGACGGCCTCTTCCACCAGATGGATGCCCTGGAGTCTCTCCAGCTGCAGGGCAACCAGCTCCAGAGCCTGCCTGGGAGGCTCTTCCGGCCTCTGAGGAGTCTGAAGACCCTCAACCTTGCTCAGAACCTGCTGGCCCGGTTGTCCGAGGAGCTGTTCGACCCCCTGTGCAGCCTGCACACCCTGCGGCTGAGCAACAACGCGCTCTCCGGCCTGCCCCACGGCGTGTTCGGCAAGCTGGGCGGCCTGCGGGAGCTCTTCCTGGACGGCAACTCAATCTCGGAGCTGCCCCCCGGACTGTTCTCAGGGCTCGTCCGGCTGGAGAAGCTGTGGCTGCAGCGCAACACCATCGGCCACCTGCCCCTGTCCGTCTTCTCTTCCCTGGGCAAACTGACCTTCCTGAACCTGCAGGGGAACTCGCTGCGGGGGCTGCCCGCCGGCCTCTTCGCCGCGACCCCGGGCCTGCTCGGCCTGTCTCTGTCCTACAACCAGCTGGAGGCGGTCAGCGAGGGCGCCTTTGCCAACCTGTCGAGCCTCAGTTCGCTGACGCTCTCGCACAACCGCCCTCACCCATCTGCCGGCCGGCGTCTTCCGAGACCTGGAGGGGCTGGTCAAGCTCTACCTGGGCAGCAACAACCTGACTGCCTTGCACCCAGCCCTCTTCCAGAACCTGTCCAAGCTGGAGCTGCTCAGCCTCTCCCGGAACCTCCTGACCACGCTCCCCGAGGGCATCTTCGACACCAACTACAACCTGTTCAACCTGGCCCTGCACGGCAACCCCTGGCAGTGCGACTGCCACCTGGCCTATCTCTTCGGCTGGCTGTACCAGTACAGCGACCGGCTCTTCAACATGCAGACCTACTGTGCCGGCCCCGCCTACCTGAAGGGCCAGCTGCTGCCCGCTTTAAAGGAGGAGCAGCTGGTGTGTCCTGTCACCCGGGACCGCCTGGGCTTCCAGGCCCCAGGGTTGGAGGACAGGGAGCCCGGGGACACCTGGGATCTGGCCGCAGAGGAGAGGGCGGTCTGGAGCCGCTGCACTTACAGCAACCCTGAGGGCACCGTGGTGCTCGCCTGTGACGTGGCCCGGTGTCGCTGGCTGAACGTGCAGCTGTCTCCCAGGCGGGGGTCGGGCCCTCCGGGACTGATGTACAATGCCAGCCAGCACTGGGACTTGAAGTCGACCTGCGGATCGTTGAGGCTCACGGTGGCTATCGAGACTCGGCCGGGGGGGCACTAGACGCGGAGCGTGCGGAGCGTGCGGAGCCTGCCTAGGTGGTCTCTGGGGCCCAGCCAGGCCAGAGGAGAGAGGGGGAGCTGAAGCCTTGCTTTTGCAAATGCCAGGGACAGAGCTGCGTCTCCCAGGAAGAAGCAGTGGCATGGTGGCCTCCTCCTCTTCTGTTACTGAGCCCTACCTCGGCCTTCCTTAAGCTTTGCAAAGCAGCCCTTAAAGCTGCACCAGGGTCTGGAGAATAAAAGAACATTCTCCCTGGTGTTTCTTGATGATCTAATACCCGCTCCATTCCCATCCGCCCTGAGGTTCCAAGCCTCAGGCACCGCCAGCCCAGGTCCTCTTTGGACTTCCAGCTCAAAGGCCAAATGTCCCTTTCGATCTCTCTCCCTGGAAATTTGTTTTCAATTGATATAGAGAAAAACAAAGGAGGTGGTAGAAACAGAGGTGAGCAGAAGGAATGAGGGGCAGAGGTCTGACTGGTGAGGGGGGGTGGTGCTTGTGTCATTCAGGACCACCTCTAGCGCTGTGGCCAGGGGACACCAGGATGAATGGGGTCTCAGAGGTGAACAGGTAAACAGCAGCCCTTTGGGCCCTCCCCAGGCCAAGCCCCCCGCCCCCCCCCACCGTCCAGCTGACAAGGCTGCTCCCTGGGCAGGGGAGTGGGGAGGGGCAGTGAGCTGGGCAGCGGGCACGGAGATGTTTCTGCTCTCAGCTCTCTGACAGATTNCTGGATTCATACTCTTAATCGGTCGTCCAAGGTTGGGGAACTGTGCCACCTCAGGGAGGCCAAGCCCCCGAGTGTTGGAGGGTCCTGGGAGGCCAGCCCCAGCCTTGTGCTCTCCAGCCCCAAGGCCCAAGGCCCGCTGCGTTAGGCTGCTGGCTTCCCTCTGGGGGTGCTGCGCGGCGTCTGGGGAGAGCACAGC
>NC_048218.1:71122020-71125228 GCF_002007445.2 Ailuropoda melanoleuca
GCCGGCCCCGCCTACCTGAAGGGCCAGCTGCTGCCCGCTTTAAAGGAGGAGCAGCTGGTGTGTCCTGTCACCCGGGACCGCCTGGGCTTCCAGGCCCCAGGGTTGGAGGACAGGGAGCCCGGGGACACCTGGGATCTGGCCGCGGAGGAGAGGGCGGTCTGGAGCCGCTGCACCTACAGCAACCCTGAGGGCACCGTGGTGCTCGCCTGTGACGCGGCCCGGTGTCGCTGGCTGAACGTGCAGCTGTCTCCCAGGCGGGGGTCGGGCCCTCCGGGACTGATGTACAATGCCAGCCAGCACTGGGACTTGAAGTCGACCTGCGGATCGTTGAGGCTCACGGTGGCTATCGAGACTCGGCCGGGGGGGCACTAGACGCGGAGCGTGCGGAGCCAGGAGCCTGCCTAGGTGGTCTCTGGGGCCCAGCCAGGCCAGAGGAGAGAGGGGGAGCTGAAGCCTTGCTTTTGCAAATGCCAGGGACAGAGCTGCGTCTCCCAGGAAGAAGCAGTGGCATGGTGGCCTCCTCCTCTTCTGTTACTGAGCCCTACCTCGGCCTTCCTTAAGCTTTGCAAAGCAGCCCTTAAAGCTGCACCAGGGTCTGGAGAATAAAAGAACATTCTCCCTGGTGTTTCTTGATGATCTAATACCCGCTCCATTCCCATCCGCCCTGAGGTTCCAAGCCTCAGGCACCGCCAGCCCAGGTCCTCTTTGGACTTCCAGCTCAAAGGCCAAATGTCCCTTTCGATCTCTCTCCCTGGAAATTTGTTTTCAATTGATATAGAGAAAAACAAAGGAGGTGGTAGAAACAGAGGTGAGCAGAAGGAATGAGGGGCAGAGGTCTGACTGGTGAGGGGGGGTGGTGCTTGTGTCATTCAGGACCACCTCTAGCGCTGTGGCCAGGGGACACCAGGATGAATGGGGTCTCAGAGGTGAACAGGTAAACAGCAGCCCTTTGGGCCCTCCCCAGGCCAAGCCCCCCGCCCCCCCCCACCGTCCAGCTGACAAGGCTGCTCCCTGGGCAGGGGAGTGGGGAGGGGCAGTGAGCTGGGCAGCGGGCACGGAGATGTTTCTGCTCTCAGCTCTCTGACAGATTCTGACTCTGCGGCTGCTCTCGCTCCCTGCGATGGCTCTCCTCTGGTTTGCAGGCACCACTTTCTCATGCCCTGACCACTCCCTCGGTCTCCCAGCCTCCCCTTCCATGCCAGGACCCCCCGGGGACCTGCTGTTCGGCCTCCCCAGGGAATCTCATGCGTGTCCCTGGGGTCGGATGCATGATGACCACCATCTCCATCTTGGGCTCAGGTCTTCTTTGGCTCCGTGATGAGACATCTGCCTGCTCAGCAGCCCCGTGTTCGATCATTCAGCCACAAACATGTGTAAAGCAAACCTGTCCCTGTTCCCTGTTCCTCCAGGATTCCCCTCCAGCAGATTGCCAAGCCCAGGAGCTGGGTGTGTTCTCCAGTCTCTCCTTCCCCTTGATCCTCATGGCCCACCCATCCTGGAACGCTTCTGAGCACCCCTCTATCCATCTCCCCCTTCCCATTCCCAGCCCGGGGAGGCTCTTTGTCACCCTGGACCGGACTATGTGCTGCCTTCTACCTGGTTCTCCTACCTGCGGTGTGGACAGGTCTGGGTGAAATACTGGGAGGGTGGAGGGAGACATGAATCTGGCATCTGGCAGACCCTCCAGGAACTCACTTACAGTCTGGCGGGAGAGATCAAACAGGGTGCATGTTTCCTGGGTGGCGGGCGGAGTGGATAGGGAAGCCATGACCCAAGGGCAGGGTCAGGTTTGGGGGAAGGCAGGAGCGCGATGTCAGCTGCAGACAAGGAAGTGTCCAGGGATGTCCTTTTCAGAAACACGCTTCCCGAGGCTCAAATCAAAATCACCATAAATTCTAAGGCGATGGAAGGTAGTTCAGCAGATTTGCCAAAGGAACAGACTCCCAAATTCACTGGGTTCAATTCCCAGAAGAATTTGGATTAATAATCTTTTTAAAAAAGATTTTATTTATTCATTTGAGAGAAAGCATGAAGAGGGGGAGGGGCAGAGGGAGAACCAGACTTTCCAATGAGCAGTGAGTCCAATGCAGGGTTCCAGCCCAGGACCCCGGGATCATGACCTGAGCCACCCAGGCTTCCCTGGATTCATACTCTTAATCGGTCGTCCAAGGTTGGGGAACTGTGCCACCTCAGGGAGGCCAAGCCCCCGAGTGTTGGAGGGTCCTGGGAGGCCAGCCCCAGCCTTGTGCTCTCCAGCCCCAAGGCCCAAGGCCCGCTGCGTTAGGCTGCTGGCTTCCCTCTGGGGGTGCTGCGCGGCGTCTGGGGAGAGCACAGCTGCAGCAGCACAGCCAGGGACTTCACAAACCTCCACCCAGTGCGTGCTGGTCTGAACCACAGCTCCAGGTCCAGGTAGTCATGCCTCCATGGCCAGAGATAGAGGAACAAGATAATCAAGCAGACATTTCTCTTAATTATATTTTCCCCCAAACTCTAACTCTTTATTAAATTAAAGTAGAATCATTTTTCTCTGTGCTGAATGATGTTGGGGAAAGAGCCCTGGCTGACGGCCAGGGGCTGGGTCATCTGGGCATGCTGCTTGTTCTCCCTTTCCAGTTGGCTCGGCGAGACCAGAGTCACCGTGCTCTTTTGGGTTGCATGGCCAGATTTTGCAAGTAAACATATACATGTTGTATGGAACATCCTTATATTACAAAACTCTGTGTAGTTTATCTGAAATCCAAGTTTAACTGGGTATGTATCTGACAACCCAACCACCTGATGAGCGTAGGGGAGACGGCGTCTGCGGTGGTAGAAGTCCTGACTGCTGAGGGGCCCACAGGGGCTTGAGGTCTTGAAGGTCCAGCTCAGACTGAGGGCAGCAGAGAAGAGAGTCTGAGTGTGCCCTGCACCCCAGGAGTCCACATCTCCTGCTGCTGTCTCCTTGTGGAGTGGGCCCCATCTGGGGCAGCCTAAAGCTTTTGATGGGTTCTGGGATAGAAAGCAGGACACTTGGCTCCCCCTTCCTAACATTCTGCCTCTCACAAATCAGGCTCCTCTCCCCACCTTTCCTCAGCTATATAAAAAGAAGTTTCGTTCTTTTTTTTTTTTTAAGATTTATTTATTTGTGGGGCACCTGGGTGGCACAGCGGTTAAGTGTCTGCCTTCGGCTCAGGGCGTGATCCCGGCGTTATGGGATCGAGCCCCACAT
>NC_048218.1:71125357-71155888 GCF_002007445.2 Ailuropoda melanoleuca
ATTTATTTGTTTATTTATATGAGAGAGAGCAAGAGCGAGTGAGCACAAGGAGAGGCAAGGGCGGCGGGGGGAAGAGGACCCCAAGCCGACTTCCCTCCTAGCATGGAGCCTGACGTGGGACCCTATTCCATGACCCTGAGACCATGACCTGAGCCAAAACCAAGAGTCGGATGCCCAACCAACTGAACCAGGCACCCCAGGAGTTTTGCTTTTTTTAAAGGTTTATTTATTTATTTATTTATTTGAGAGAGAGAGAGAGCATAAGCAGGCAGAGAGAGAGAGGGAGAAGCAGACTCCCCGCTGACCAAGGAGCCCAACGTGGGGCTCGATCCCAGCACCCTGAGATCATGACCTGAGCTGAAGGCAGACACTTAACCTACTGAGCCACCCACGTCAGGGGTTTGGTTCTTGATGCTGATCGAACCTCAGAATCACCTGGGGAGGTTAACAAACCCCCAACAGGTACCTGGGCAAGCCCTGCTTCCGGAGATTCTGACTCAGTCGGCCTGGGCAGACCCAATAGCAGTTTTATCTTTAACTCCGCAGGGACTCTAACGCTCAGGCAAGGTTGAAAACTTGGGCTCTGTCTCGCCCGTGCTGGGTCTCATGGCCATGTGTAGCTAGACCCAGGGCCATGGAGCGAATGCCGGCTTGGTCCAACCCACCTGCCGTAGTGCTCTGGGTGAATTCATGAGCGAAACGCACCCCAAAACTGCATACAAAAAGATTTTGTAAGGTTTCTTTCTTCTCGGTGTTTTTTTATTTTACCATCCTCATGCCCCCAGGAGATTTGGAAGAAACAAGCTGGATGCTCTCTGCCTTGTTTTCTTGCAGCACAAGGATGGCTAAGTCATCCCAAAGCACCTCCTTCCAACAGGCAGGGCTCCTTGAAGTCCGGAATGTTCCACAGTTGGGTGATTCCCTGCCACTTGCCAGCAGTGTAACCTTGGGCGTTACTGTAGCTTTCTGTGCCTCAGTTTCCTCATACATACCATTGATCACGGGCATACTGGTGCCCACTTCACGGTGCTGTTGGTGAAGGACAATTAATTGCATTCATGTAACAATGACACATGGGTTCTCAGAAGTGTTATCTATTATTATTATTTCTAGAGAAGTGCGGTGGGTGTGGCAGGAGGCAAGACCTGGCCAGCTGCTTGGCCACTGCATTGGTGTGACCTGTTCCCATCACTGTTTCTGGGCGGATATCAAAGTTGCCGTTGACGTATCAAAATTGAATCATTTGGGAGGACTGGAAATGCCATCGACAAAACCGTTCAGTACCTACCGTGGATATTTGAGACCTGCGGGCGCTTCCAAAAATCAGACAATTTAGCACAATGTAAGCCCATGAAAGAATTTTCTCCTCCCGTGTTTTCAACTCGCCCCCACTTTTGCTTTTGCGTCTGCACACGGTTCAACATTTCAGAAACCTGCAAACGGGCCAATTCGGCGGCCCAGGGCGCCCCCTTGTGGCACGCTGGCTGAACGGCTCCCCTCATGGGGCGCGGTGCTTTCCTCGTTGGAAGTCCCATCCCAGGCTGCTCCCCCCCACCCCGCCCCCTGGAGGCGACAGCCGAGCATATGGACTCGGTGGCGCGGGGGCTGCTCCCAGGCAGGAGGACGGAGCTGCTCAAGCTTGTGTTTCCTGTAACTCTGGGCAAGTGCCAGGCCGCTGGGTGCCCGCGCCCGAGGTCCGGCCGGGGGGTGGAGTGGGGCCGAGGTTCCCGGGCGGCACCTCCACCCCCTGGCACATTCTAGTCTGTCCCAGTGATCTGCGTGTCCTGCACCGTGGGACAGCCCTGCACGACAGCAAGTTGTCAGGAGTCGCCCACAACTTGCAAAGGGGCCTCCAGGCACTGCTGTGGGTGAAATCCTGTAGTGAGCTCAGCCGGTCTGACCCTGACACAGCTGAACCCTTCTAGCTTGGACGCTTCGAGTTTTCCAGGACCGTAACTTAGCATGTACCTGCTGGGAAGACTGTGCTTTGCCTTCTTTGCAATTTTATCAGAGTTGTTCAGCATTTTGGGAAATCCCCCCCCCCTGCCCACCTTGGCAATGCTTAACCCTTATTTCAAAAACTCAAATATAAACAGAAAGCAACTTCTCTTAATTTCATCCTTTTCATCAGATCTCTGGTGAGGTTGTGCCCGAGCATTTTCACATGGAGATGAATATTATGTTATCATAAACTACCTTTTATTTCTAATTTATTGCAGTTAACACATGTAATTTTTAAGTTCTCGGTGAGATCTGATTATCTGTGACATTTATTTCAGGAGACTGAAGGGGCTGCTGAGAATCATTTGCTATAAGAGGGGAGTTGGATCAGTCAGTGATGAAATCCACTGTTCCAAGGTAAAGGAAGGAGCAAAAGCTGGACGTCAGGGTCTCTACAGAAACAGAACCAGTAGGACCTCTCTTTCTCTCTCTCCCACCTGAGAAGTCCCACGATCTGCCACCTGCAAGCTGAGAAGCAGGAAAGTCCGTGGTGTAATCCAAAGTCCGAAGGTTGGAGAACCAGGACCTCTTATGGCCAAGGCCAGTAGACAGATGTCCCAGCTTAAGCAAAGGGAGCACATGTTCCTTCCTCCACCTTTTTGTTGTATTCAGGCCCCCAGTGGATTGAATGATGCCCACCCACCTCGGTAAGGGGGGATCTGCCTTGCTCAGTTTATTGGTTCGAACGTTCCTCTCTTCTGGACACACCCTCACGGACACACCCAGAAGTCATGTTTTTCCAGCTACCTGGGCTGTCTCTAGCCCAGTCAAGAGGACACATAAAATGAACCATCACTGTCTTCACTGATGAACGTGATTTCTTGGCACGTCTTTCCTTATGAGGTAGAGATGGTGGTCCTGGGTCCCTGCCCATGTTTCCCCTTCCCTTACCAGGTGAGAGCACCTGTCACTTCCACTGTACCAGAGAGGCTTTGTAAATGAGAGCAGAGGTTCAAGTTGGGTTTGGAGGGAAAGAAAAGATTAGGACCCCTGATTCGTAGCATCAGTTCTACCTCAACTTTGCTCTGTGACTTTGGGCAAGTCACTTCCTCTCTCCGGGCCTCTGAATCTTCATCGGGTAAGCAGGCGCTGGAAGCTTTGAGCACGCACGTTCTCTTCAGATGGGGGTGTGGAGGGTCCCACGTCCTGCCGCCACCCTCGCAGGGCTGCTCACCTGGCCTGGGGGATGGTGGGCACCTGGGGAAGGGCCCAGCACAGTCTAAACTCTCAGACCTGTGGGAGCAGCCAGACTCCTCGGCCACGGCCGATGAGAACACCTCTCTTCCCACCCAGGAGAGGGGGCATGGGACTTCTCAGGAGAGGAAAAGGGGCCTCTGAATTAGACTTGCAGGCTGGACGGGGGGATTGGTATTCAATCCCTGGACTGATTCTATTTTTGTTCTCAAATCTGTGTGTCAGCCACGATTCCTTGGTATATGATACTGTTTTGACATCTGTGAAGCTGGCAAACTCTCCAAGTCTCCTGGAGTCTTGAAAATTGGATCTATGAAATTGGCATATCCTAATAAACGGCAAGCCAAAAGCCTTAGGTCATGTGCGATAAGTATTACTAGACCCACTGCGTTGGACCACAAACACATCCCGTATTTAAATTGAAATATAAGAAGTCATTCATGCAAAATTTCAGTATCTAACTTCTACCCTCCCCGAGTTAGAGCTTCAAACCAGGAAAAAATAAAAACATCTCCCAAGCAGCGAAAAGAAGCTTCCAGTGCCTTAGATGAAAGCTCATGCATTGCTCAAAGGAAAATTCCTCCACTCAGACTCTGTTCACTTTTATGTTAGACACAAATCTATCAAGTTTGCTCATATGGTTTCCAGACTGGGGTAGATTAAAGGCAAAAAAATCACAAGTCGGGAGGCGGGTGGTGGTCCTGCTGGAAACTTGCTAGCAACAAAGAAAGAGATGCAAACACGACAAAATCAGAGAGAAACTCCCCAAGAACAGCTGCCTGGGCTGTTGAGGGGAAGGCACCTCTCCAGCTCCCAGGGCAGCACGCTGGTCCAACCCAGAGCTGGAGGTGAATAACGAGCCTGAGGCAGATAACTCTGATCCCGAGCTGCCTGGAGAAAGCGGACACTCTGTATACCGTGGTCTCGGTCTGCATGCTTGTGAAAGCAGCACTGGGGGCAAGGACTTGGATGTGGTTTCATTGGGAGCTAATCCCAGAAGCAGCACCACGAGACAGGAGACGCCAACACGAGGCTGTTCTGTGGAAGGTGCTGTTGCCCACGGGGCTCAGTTCCGTAAGGACTGCCCGGGGATTGTCCAGAACACCCCGGAGCTGCCCTGACCTGCCCTGTCCTGCCGACTGTTTCCATCCACCCACACTTCTGGAGGTCGGTGTGGGGCAGGCCCAGGGCAGGTCGGGGGCATTTCCCTGTCTCTCTTACAGCAGCAGCTGTACACTCTAAGGGGGTGACATTAGAGGTTTCGTCAGCTTGCGCAGTGCGAGTACTCAGTTATCCAGACGAGCCAATCCAGAATGGCCGTTCGGGAGGGCTCTGAGCTCCCAGAGTGTCCCTGGGGATGTCGGAAGAACCCGGCTTGTGGATACGCCCACGGGGGCCTGGGGGAGAAGTACCCTCCGTGAGCTGCTGTCAGTGGAAGCACCTGGGAGCTTTTAATTAATCCTGGCTTCAGCTCGCAAGACACGCAATTAAAGCAGCCCCACCACCCCCCTCTGTCGGCCGGGGCTGCTTCTCTCCTGTGAAGCATTTTCCTCTAGCCACATGTTACATTTCATTTACCCCTCTCTTGGGCTGGTATTAGGGTACCTCCCTTCATTCATTCCACAGATGTTTCCTGGTGTCTTAGGTCAGGCTCCCCAGAAGCAGACCTTGATGATGTCATGAGCACTGGGTATTATATAAGACTGACAATCACAGACCTGTACCTCTGAAACCAATAATATATTATGTGTTCATTAAAAAAATAAAAATAAACGTTCAAAAAATTTTTAAAAAGAAAGCAGACCTTGAGATGAGGGTCCAGATGTAGTTTTTTAAATTTATTTATTTATTTATTTACTTATTTACTGGAGGGGTGCAGAGGGAGATGGAGAGAAAGAATCTTAAGCAGGCTCCACGCCCAACATGGAGCCCAACACGGGGCTCGATCTCACAACCCTGAGATAATGACCTGAACCGAAATCAAGAGTCAGACACTTAAGTGACCGAGTCACCCAGGCGCCCCGAGATGCAGGTGATTTCTTAAAAGGGAGTGATCCCAGGAGAAAGTGGTGAGGGAGCAGGAGAAGGAGGGGGCAGGAAGCCAGGCGGCATGTGATTTCAGGGGGGAGAACCAGGCCCTGCCCGATCCAGCAGGAAAGCTCTGGAGTGTACATTGTTTCTCAGTTTGTCCCAACTCAAGGCAAGGAGCTAGGCTTTATATCCCTCATCAGTCAGCCACTGCGAAGGGCCAGTCCCCTGCATCCCCACTGCTCCCCACGATGCAAGACAGCCCAGCAGCTTGGGGACAGCTCTCCGAGAGTCACAGGTGCTCAGGTGAGGCGTGAAAACACCTGGAGACTGAGGAAGGGCACACAGAACAGGGAAAAGGGACCCTGGGGATAGGGAAGGGATCATTGGCAGTGTCCTGCAGTTAGCAGTTGGGCTTTACTCTGAGTCTGGCACTAGCCTAAGGGTGGGGCTTTACCAGTAACTCTGGGAAGAACTGGTTTTGGCCATTCCTGCCCCCAAGCGCACTAGATCCTAGGAGACGTGGGTCCTCTATCCAACCCTGTTAACTTTAGGGGCCTTGGTTTTCCATATGTAAGTGAGGGTGTCTGACTCTGTAAGAACCCCCCACCCCACTTTTACCTTCACAGGTTGGGTGGTCAGGGAGGCTTAAAATGATGGCCTGTATGCCCCAACAAAGGTACCCTTTTTAGCAATCACGCGCCGTCTTATTTTTTGTAGAGGTGTGTGATGAAAATTCTGTTATAAGGCTCTTGATGAGACAGCCAGATTGTTTTATGTGGTGGTAGGATAGAACCATCTGAGTATCTTACTCATGTAATCTCAATCACAGGAGCTCAGGAGAGGGAGAGACCTAGAGACAGAGAGCAAGTCGGGCGGGGCATGTGATTTTAGGTGGATATGTTTAAGGTGTTGAGATAGTTGAGGCAAACCAGGTTTAAGAACGAAAGGTACAAATGAATAAACGGTAATTGCCACTTGAGGCCAGGACAAAAGGAGGATAAACAGTTGAGTATCATCTGGCTTTTGCCCGCCAACAGAGCAGGGACCACAAAGAAGAGATTTCTCTACGGAGTGAGTACCTGTTGCGTGGTGCGGGCTAGCTGCGATTGCTGCACGGGGTCATTTGTGGCGTAGGACCCACCACGACCAGATCCACCACGTGGACGTGGATGGGCTGTAGGTCTATTTTCTGGAGCCCATCTTGGAAGGGGTGGCGTTTTGAGTGATGAGAGCTTTCCTGCCTGTCTCCGGCATCCATAAAGTATATGGGACGGACACCGGGGCCGGCTCAAAGCCATGTGCTCCCGGCTGACCCGGTCTGTGCCTGGGAAGGGACGCTGCGCCCCCAAGAATGCTTGGGGCCGGGGTCGGGTCGCGGCGGAAGCCTGAATGCCAAGCAGTCATTAAAGGAGATTGATGGGCGGCAGTGCCTTGCCGGGGAGGCCCGGGCAGCCTGCTGCCCTCTCATTGTGGTTATTTATGGCCTAGCTGGGGCGTCAGAAACCAGGCTGACAGCTCCCGGGAACCTGACCCGGCTGGTGCACGGCCTGCAGCCTTCTGCCTGCTCAGCCCTCAACTTGAGGAATGTCAGCCTCACAGACAGTGACCAGACCCGGTAGGTGTGGAAGGAGAGATTCCAGAACACATCCTAACCCAGAGACCTCTTTATCCAGAGAGAGGTGTGTGTGCACATGGGACCCAAGGCTGTATCCCCTAAATATTTACAGAAGCAGACATTTGTGAAATAGACATAGCAAAGCGAAATTGACACTTACTTTGATACAGGGCAAGGGAGCTCCAACGGTCCCAAACAGTAAGTAATCCAGAAACAGTTCTTTGTTATTGGGGAACTTATACCAAAGGTTTTGGTTTGTTTTTGCCGTGTGTGTGTGTGTGTGTGTGTGTGTGTGTGTCTTTTGGTAACAAAAGTACAAGTCTAATCCTATTTCATTTACATGACAGGCCAAGGAGGTCTAGACACGTTCTGGGTGCTAAGGGCTGAGCTGAGGTGGCCCGATGGCTATGGATGGTTCAGTCCCCCTGGGGAACGTGCAGGAGAAGCCCCCTTGGTGACTAGGAGCAGCCCGGATGACAGTGGCCAGAACAGGGTGAGGGACGGTGGTGTGTGGGCAGAAGTCTAGGCTGGAGTGCTGCGGGGACCACTTCCTTTTATAAAATGGGCCTCATCATTCCCGAGTCGGCCTCCATGATGGTGCAGAAAGCAGGTGAAATGCGGCCAGGGGCCAATGCTCCCTGAACCGTACAATGTTCCTGGGAGGTCTGTATCAAGAAATCTCTCCGCCTGGAGGGCCTTCCCGGGAGGGAAGCGCAGGCCCAGAAGACAGCAGAGCCGCAGTCTGTGCTTGGGACACTTGCAGGGCGGCTCCCGGTGGGAGACAGCCTCAGGGAGTGGGGGGACCATGGGGGTCCTACAGAGTCCCCGCACAGAGGGTGGAGGGAGAAAGTGAGGCTCCATGAGAAGAAGGCTGCTCTGGGGTCACAGCGGGAAGTAAACCCCAGTACAACTTGGTGGTTCCATGAGATTACTTAGGCTGAAGGGGCATCACTGCCATGGGGTCCCTTTCTGTCCTTTCACGTCCCTTGATGTCTGTTGGCTCCGCGGATGAACATATGCAAGGCCCGTAGGAGACCACAGCCTGATGGGAGCAGTTCATGAAACCTTCAAGGTTTAAATGAAGATATTCTTTCTGATACTTCATTCATTGAAAAATCTGTATCTCACATGGTTAGAGCTGTCGCTCAAGTACGTCTATCAGCTTGGAGTTCATTGTTGATACACCTAATCGTCTCTCTCCCAGTTCCCGGGTTTCAGTGGATCAAGGTTTGCTGAGTTCCCCCTGGGCTCCAGCAGTGGGCCTGGCCCGGGACATGAAGGTGGCTGGTGGCAGGGCCCCCCGGGAACTCCCGGTCAGCCCACCGGGACGACTCAGGGATGGAACACGCCAGCCAGCAGAGAGAAGCCCAGGGGACATGGGACTCCAGACAAGTATTGTTGTCAATTGCTGCACAGCAAACGACCCTAAGACATAGTGGTTTGGACCAACAGTGATCATATGTTATCTCTCTGGGTTTCTGTGGGTCAGCACGCAGACAGGCCTGGCGGGAATAGTTCGTCTCGGTCCCATCATGGGGCCCCAACTGGAATTACCTGAAGGCCCACCCACTCACTGTCGGCCGGGGGCTTCCTGAGCGTGGTGGCTGGGGTCCAAAGGCAGGTGTTGAGAGAGACAGAGATGGAGAGACAGAGAGTGAACATGAATACGAGTGAGAACCAGGTGGAAGGGCTGACCTTTACTGACCTAGTCTTGCAAGTCACAAAGCCGCACTGCCCCTATACTCCACTGGTCAGGGTAGTCACCAGACCCACCCAGACCAAGGGGAGGGCATGAGACCCACCTCTCCATGGGAGCAGAGTCAGTCACACCGCCAGGATGTCCTGTGGGATGGGATAAACGCACAGGAGTGGCCATCTTTGGGAAATGCTGTCTGCCATGTTGCATAGGAGAGGAGGGAGGGGGGAGACGCTTGCTCTGAGTCTTAAAGTCACAGGGGAACTAAGGTATGTGCAAGGCAGGGAGGAGAGGGATTCCAGGTGGAGAGGCAGCAACCCCTAAGTGCCAGGGTGTTGGAGAAACATGAGGACTTTGGGCAACCACAGGCAGTTCCATGTGCTGGAACCAGTCATGTGAGACGGGGATGGCCTGGGATGGGGCCACACAGTGGAGGGCTTACCCTGGAGCTCATGACCCTCTGGGTCCGCCAACTCCCCTCACAACCAGGAGACAGCTATGGCCCCTCACTCAAGAAAAAGTTTCCACAGGATACTGTACACTATTTCAGGGACCAGGGCAAGGCCTACAACCCAAGAAGCCCTCAAAGATCCCTTCTTGCCCTGCGTTCTGGGGAGCTGGCTTGGGCCCCACACTCACCAGGGGCTGTGAGCAGGGCTCTGAGGGGGGTGGGTGAAGAAGTCACCTCACACTGTATCAGGAAAGGAAGAGTTTGAACTTTGTGTGGGAGACGTGTGCTTGGGCCAACGCCTGCTATGGGAAGGCCCCCTTTGGTGTCCCCTGCTCTGCCCCCTGTCCCCGGTCATCCCAGGTGAGTGGTGGTGCTGGGGACATGATGAGTTATGTTGCGCTGGGATAACGTGTGGGCTTGGCGCAGAGTTCCCAAGAGCAGACCCTCGGGAAGGACCAGGCCTACCTGTGAGCAGGGCTCAGCCAGTCCCCAGCTGTGCGATGGGTGTGAAGGTGGGTGGACATGACATTTTAGGTCAGTGTTTCAGTCCTTAGAGTCACTGTCTAGTAAAAGAAAAGAAAAAACAAAAAGTGTAGGTTTACTTTGTCAGTTACGAACATCAACTGCCACCGTCTAGGGGCGGTTCTGAGACCGCAGTGTGTGCAGACACACACATGTGCCCGCGGGCTGTGCTGTCCCATGGCTTCATCTCTCCTGCCTCTCCCTGGCAGGCTCGCGGCCTGGCTCCCGTCTGCAGACCCCACGGCTTCCGTGGTGTTGAGGGTACCTACTCTCGGCTTGGTCGCCTCCCTGCTGCCAGTGATGGGGTCACAGGCCGAAGCCTCTCAGGGATGGGACAGTCTGGCTGTATTTAGGGCCTTGCCTGCCACTCTGTCTTCTCAGTCATTTAGAATATGGGGGGCTATCGTAACAGAAAGGCCAGAGATGTGGCCGGGCGGCTAAAATGTCCCTGGAACTAGCCTTCAAGGACAGCTGTCAGCAGCAGGCCCATGGCACTGGCCTCTCTGCAGGTGTAGGTAAATCCCAGGGGGCCCCAGGAGCCTATCAGACTCAACCCTGCCCTCGTCCTGAAAGCCTCAGTGGGTGGCATCACCGAGCCCTGCCCAGGCCTGCCGTCTGCGTGGCATCCTTGGTCTTTCTAGAGTAGACAGAGCGTCACTGTTCACAAAATGCTTCTATGTGCTTTCGATTTTCCCGATAAGGGAGGTATGCTTTTCACTTCATAGAGGGGAAACTGAGGCCCAGAAGGCATCGTTCCCTTGCTCACAGTTACACGGCCAGTTGCTGTCAGAACTGGATAGTGCCGTGAGTCTAGCGGCCTCCCCAGGGCAGCCCCGTTTCCCCAGTACCGTCCTGTTTCCCTGAGCTGGGGCCTGGGAGATCCCCGAGCCCCCTGACCTCACCTCGCCCTGCCCCACCCCTGAGGCTCAGCTCTCGCCGCTGTGGCTCGGGCATGATCGGCTTCTGGCGCAGCTGGGAAACCCTCCAACGGAGCCGTGCCAACCCTTCCACATCCTGGCCCGTGTCTTCACTGTCAGCTGCTTCTGCTTCCAGGCAGGCGCCTCACGCTTCCCGCGTTCGGGGCGTACTCACCATGTCTCCCCAGCTGCCCGCCCTCTTACACCTGTGCGAGGCCCTGGCCTGCTGCCTTCACAAGGCACCCCAGCCTTCTCCGCCTGCTGTCTCTGCCGGGGACACACTTCCCAGGCGTCTGGGTCTCTGGGCTTTCGAGCAGGCTTGGCCAGCAGCAGGTGCGAGGTGGGAGGGTGGGCGGGGACAGAAGCCGGGGTATTTCTTCCCCTGGCCCTGCGCTGGGCCCCTTCCAGGGCCTCAGCTCCACCTGCACTGGCCTACCCAGCTTGGTGTGGGGCTGGGTAGCTCCCCGCTCTAGTTACACTGCCTCCGTTTTTTGTCCTGCCCGCCCTAGAGGACGCGGGTGGCTTCTTCCCATCGCCACCCTCTGTGCGGCCTCAACATCCCATTCAGCTTCTTAGCTTTCACATTGCTACGCAGCCGACCCTCCGAATTGAATTCCCTCCGTCTGCTGTGCTAGCGTGTTTCCTGCTACCCAGCCGGACCCGACTGACGCCTCCCTTTCCCAGATGACACCACGTCAGAGTGTTCAGTCCTTGACTTCACCCTCCCCACCTGTTTAGTCACTGGGTCAGAGGACTGGCTCTGGAATGTCTCCTGAGCCCATCCCCTCCCCACAGCTGCAGCCTGGGGCAAATCCAGATCATTCCTGGCCCGGATGACCCCAGCAGCCTCCCACAGCGGCTCCTGGAACCTTCCCTGCCAAGCCCACCCTTTAGAACTGGGCTTTCCGATCTGACCCAAGCTGCCTTCCGGGCCTGGCCCTCTCCCTGGCCGTCCTCCGGACATCCCACACCAGATTAGTCACTTCCCAAACACTGCCACCCACCCCTGTTCACCTGTCTCTGCCTGGACTGCCCGTCTTTCCTACTTCAAAACCTGATTCTTGAAGACCGGCAGCCGATGCTGTCTTCTCTGGGGTGACGCACGTCGCTCCCCATTCTGCCTTCCATGACCCCCACTGCCTCCTTCGGAGTCCTCATGTGTGATGCGATTTTCTCAGCCCTCCTGTTCCCCAGGGACCTAGTGCCACGCCCAGGCCTCAGACGGGAATTCAGCAAATGTTCGTTGGCTGGAATGGAGAGAGCTGGTTGGAATCCGCTGGCCTCCCAATCCCCTGCGGATGGGGCCGGCCCCCAGGTCCCCGGCATGTTTGAACAATCCACCAGACAGTCCAGGGCCTCTCGCCCCTCACACCGGGCCTTGTCATTTCATTGACATTCTCAATGATCCTGGTTAATGTTTAATTTCGGTTTCTTTGTGGTCTGTGAAGCTGGGAACAGCGGGCTGTAGCCGGGAGTGTAAAAGACCACAAGAGGAAGACAAATACCCACCCGTTTTTACTTTACAGTTACTAATTGGTTATTTGCCCCCTCCCCCAGCTTTCTTGGAAGGAGTGGAAATGAACACAGAATGGGAAGATGTAGCTGTCCCAAATGTTATAACCTTGTCAAGGACGTTAGAGACTCTCTCACCACAGGCTGCTGAAGCTGGGGCGGTGAGCCTCAGCAATGTACTGGGCTGTGGAAACACTCCAGCTTCAGGAAACTTCCATCAAGGTCAGTTTCCCCGCATCACCACCCGGATTCCAGTGGGATCCTGGATAAAGCCTGAACTCATCAACTTTAAATTCAAGCCCCGCCTCCTGCCCTCCCTCTCTGTTCAGCCTCAGCTGCCTCTTTTCCAGCCAGGCATCCTGTTTATAGATTCTGGACAGGCCACAAGGTGGGTCTCCATCTGCGCCTTTTGAGGACAGTGTGGAGGAGTGGTTAAAAGTGCGAGGTCCAGGTGCCTGGGTGGCTCAGTCGGTTGGGCGTCTGTCTTCGGCTCAGGTCATGATCCCAGTGTCCTAGGATGGAGTCCTGTATCGGGCTCCCTGCTCAGTGGGGAGTCTCCTTCTCCCTCTCCGGCTCCTCCCCCGCCCCCCCACTTGCACTCTCTCTTTCTCAAATGAATAAATAAAAGCTTACCAACAACAACAAAACGGTCCAAATTTGGACGGGCCAGAGGTCACATCCAAGCTCCAACCTACCCCAGTTGGAATGGCCACACAGCCTCCAGGAAGCCCTCCCTGATTTCGCTGACCCAGTTATCCGTCCAGTGTCCACCTGTTCCAAATGCCATCCTTCCCCTCACTCTCCTGGACATCAAAACCTCCAGTCTTGTGATAGGTATTTCATTGTCATTTATTCACGTGTTTGGCTAGTCTCTCCACCTGCACTCTGCGTGCCCCTCAGACTGCCTGCTTGAATAATAACATAAAAAGATGGAGACCCACTGTGAGCTTTGGCCAGAGCTGGCCATTCAGCACACTCTGGGGACAGGCTGCTCAGTGGGTACAGATTTGTCTGTAAGCTAGGTGCCTGTAAGACAGGCCTCTGGTCTCTCTTCCCTGACAATTCAGAAGAAGAATCATGAACAAAAAACTGGCATGAGTCTCAACACGTAGGGTCGGTGGCTGACACTCAGATCTCAAACCTGTCCTCTCCTGGCTCATCTCCTAGAGGCCACCTCCCACTGTGCTCTCTGTGGCCCTTCTCCTGTGGCTGTCCTTGTGGCCTGCATGCGCTCCAGGCAGACAGCCCAGGAAGGACCTGGACCTCCACAGGCCTGCTTGAGTTCACAAGGTGCTGACCGTGGATGAAGATGAGGACTCACGCGTGCCACGTCTTGGGGAGCAGAAGGGGATGTTCATGAGCGTATGAAATCTGAGGTGCCCAGGATGATTGACGGACTGGGGACAAGTTCCTTCCCTCTCTGTGTCTCAGTTTCCCCTCTCTGTCATGCCAGAGAATTGGATCGGATAATCCAGAACGTTCCATCCAGTTCTCTGATCCAGAGGTTTTGGGGAGGATGTAAAGAGGTTTTGCTAGCCCACAACAAAGTCCGATCCTATGGGGCTTGACCAAACGGTGTTTAGAGCAGCGCTTCGAAACTCTCATGTCGTGTGAATCACCTGCATCTAGATAAAGTGTAGATTCCAGGTCAGTGGATCCCAGGTGGGACCTTCACATCTGCATTTCTAACCAGCTCCCAGCTGATGTCAATGCTGCGGCCCGTGGCCCACACTTTGTACAGAAGTTTAGCCCGAGTTCTCCAGGTGCGCTCCCGGCAATGCAGCATCCCCTCACCTGGGAACATACTGGAGCTAATAAGGCCCCACCACAGACCTACTGGATCAGACACGTGGGGGTGGTGCCCAGTAATCTGTGTTAATGGTCCCTCCAGTGGATTCTGATGAAGCCTGGAGTCTGAACCACTGCTTTTAAGGAAACTGGTTCTGAACATGAGGGTACAGAGCAAACACCTAGAGAGGTTTTTTCCCTTTAGTTATGTATTTATTTTTCATCCGTTTATATATATTTATAGAACTCCTATGTCAAAAACTTGGCAGAGTGAATACTTTTTAAAAATACTGGCGCCTGGGTCCCACTTCCAGAACTGTCAGTTTAATAGGGAGGAGGTGCCTCCTGGGCATTCTGATTTTTAAGAGCTTCCCAAGTGATTCTAACGTGAGGCTGATGAGTGTTAGAATTGTCTTAGAGGCCTCAGGCCCCACGCCTAGGCCTGCGGGGCTTCTAGACGCGCTCTCCGAGCCGTGGCCACTAGAGGGCGCTGTCGCACCGCCTGGGAGGCCGGCCGGCGGGTGGATCCGACTCCTCCCCGCCCGCGGCAGCAGCAGCCTGGGGGCTTGGGGGCCGGCGCCTGTGGGAGCGGCTCCTGGCCCAGGACGCCCTCCCCCGTGCGTCTGTACCTAGTTAGTCCTGGCCCTGGTCCCGCTGCGCTTGACGTCAGTGATGTGCTCCATGCCGGAGAGACTTGGCCTTTGCGGCTGCCCGGAACAGGTTGCTTCACGCGACCAGCCCTCCGGTCCTTCTCCTCCAGGCAGAATGCCAGGCTCACTCTGGGTACTTAGCCTTCGTTCACGCTCCGACTACTCGGTCTGAGACGCAGTGCCCTTCCCCATCTGCCCAGCAGCTTCCTGCCTCTCCTTTGCCTTGTCAGGGCCCTGAGGGTCCCAGGAAATCCCCCAGGCCTGAGTCCTTGGATTTGCTAGGTCAGCTGCAGAAACAAACTCTTAACCTTTCTTTCCCCTTAGGAGTTTCTCTACTCCTTGGCTCTCCTTTGCTCAGTTCCTTCCCTGCTGCCTGCTCCTCCCTTTTCTCTCTTATCTGAGCTGTGTGGATCAGATATTCCGAGCTCATGTGTTTTCATACAGGAGTGGAAGAGATGGGGCCAGATCGCCAGGGTTTAATGTGACAGTTAAGGCAGTGTGCCATTTGTAAGCAACATTGTCTATCTTGGTGGGTGGGAGCTGGGTGAGTTCCGGGTGTTGATGAAACATCAATTAAAAAAAAAAAAGATCCTCTTCAGGCAAGGGTGGGAGTTTACTCTGGAGGTGAGAACTCAATCAAGTACAACGACGTTTTCCTGTCCAACTTCCCTCACCAGCTGAAGACATTCTTCCTTCTCCTGGAGTTGCTTCTCCCAGTGGGCCAGCCACTGTTGCTTTTATCATAAATGTACCATTTTATCCCTGCTCCCCCATCCCCCTCCCCGCAAAATCTGTTTGCTATCTGGGCCTCATCGGTGTGAGATTTCATCTGGTGAAAGTCTATGTGGGTAAGAGCAGCTTGAATACCACTGGTGTAGATGGTGCCTGATGACCCTTCTGCCTCCCACAGCTCACAGTTCTAAGAGGACAAGAGGTAATTCTAGGAAGCCAGAAGCAGGCTTCATTCCTGCTTCTGACCTTGACTTCAGGTACCTGTTCCTGGTTTCTCTTGTGTGAATCCCACCCCGTCCACCCCAACCATGACCAGCCCATGAGGTGGGCATCCCCGCAGCCCCACAGAGGGGAGGCTGCTTGGATGAGGGAGAGGGATGCAATGTTAACACTGGGCTGATGGCAGAAAGCCAGGCCAGCCCAGAGGGGAACACAGAGGCCCAGAAAGGGGAAGGGAGTTGCTCAAGGTCACACAACTGGTTCTTGCCAGATCCCGTTTGAAGCTAATTCCTCAGAAGACCCTGCCAAGGCCCTTCAGAGCTCCTACTAGGTGTTGGGTGTGACATTTTAGACAGTGTTGAGGCAGTGGTAGCTGGGTTCTAAAAGGAACAGGTGTGGTTTGATTTGAAGAATACTAGTTTCTCCTTGAATCCAGAGGAGTGACCCCTTGTCGGGGCAGATGTCGTTCCAGGGCTCAGCCTGAACCTGGGGCAACACCAGGTTACAGATCCAGCGGGGGCTGCGCCTGGAAACAGCTTCCCCAGGACTCCGAGGGAATTTGGGCCTTCCAGAGGGACAGGAGGCCAGGGTAGAGGTGTGGGAGGTCACTACACATCCTGTGATTGCCAGTGTACCCTCAGAAAGTAAAGGCCGGAGCTTTGAGCCTTGAATTGGATCACAGGTGGGTCGGGACAGGGGTCAGGGAGGCGGCAGGAGTACCCAGGCGGTGGTGCACTGGGGCTGGTTTCCCTGCTGCCTCAGCAGTGCATCTGGCCAGAGCCCAGCTGGCCCAGGGGGCTCCTGAGCCCTCAGTGTGGGGAGGACCGCAGAGACCTGTGCTTACGGTGCACCGTGGTGGGGGGGAGGGGGAGAAATTCGGGTAGGGCGGGAGAGGGGCTGCCCCAGGTCAGCGAGCAATCAGGAGCCGGCGCTTACACATCGGCTCTGGACTCTGAGTCATGTGTCCCACCACTGTCCTGTTTTCCATATGGAAAGAGGCCCCAATCCCACTCCGCGGGGGCCGCCTCTCTTCCTCTCCTTGGGGTGTGTAATGTATGCATCTGAGTGCACGCACACGTGCGCAGACATTTCCTGTTTTCAGGGTCCCTGCCTCCAGATCCTATCCGTTTCATGACACCCGGAGAGCAAAGTCACTGATTTCAGGATCACCTCTCCCAGACCTCCCATGCCCTAGTGTAAGTCCTTCCAGGTGGGGCTGGCAGAGCCTGGGACTGAGTCCAAGCGCCCCGGGGAAATGGGCTGGGCTGTTTCCGCAGGAACGCCTCCTCAGGGTGTCCACACTGCGGTCTCTGGCATGGGCTCTCTCTGCCTGCGATCTTGGATGGTCCTGTTTCTGGGGTTGCTGCTCCCAGCTAGGGATTTATTGTATGCTTCCCCAGCAACCGCTTGTTCATTTCTGTTGGCTGGAAGTGTTGGGGGATGGAGGGCAGAGGGGGCGAACCTGTGTCCTCGGAGCTGCTGCTGACTTATCACCACCACCACCCCACACACAGGGACCTCCATGAACTCCTCCTCCCTGCCTCTCTGCACCTGGTCAGAAGCAGAATGCACTCCCCTCCCACCCAGGAGGCTTCAGGCACATTTTCTGCTCAGAAGGATATTGAATGCAAAATTCCACCCAGAAAACAGGAAGGAGGGGAGTGTTGCTCTGTGCCTGGTTAGCTCACTGGGTCCTTGGGTTGCAACCCAAAGATTCCAGTAGTGTCTTCATGTTACAGATGAGAGAACAGATGCTCAGATGGCTTTGATTGTCTGAAGTCATATGGAAGTGACGAGAGTTGGAATCCACTCGGGCCAGTACCAGGGTGCGGGCTCTTCCTTAATTGGGGTGTCCCAAGGATGTGTCCTGGGCCACCTGCATCGGAATGCCTTCTTCCTTCAATCAGTCCTGTGAAACCAGATAGGAGCATGCCAGGCACTGTTCCAGGCTTGTGAGATTCAGCGGTGGACAAGACTGGTCCTCCCTTCGGGGAGCTTCTGGTACCGGGGAGACCAAAAACGAGTGTAAGGAACAAGTCAGTAATAAAGCTGTCTCAGCTTGGGTTGCTATAACAACATATTGTAAGGCCCCTCTTCCTGGTTTGCAGATGGCCACCTTCTTGCTGTGTCCTCAGGGGGCAGAGAGAGCATACTCTGGGCTCCTCCCCTTCTTATAAGGGCACTAATCCCATCATGGGGGCTCCCCCCTCATAATGTCATCTGAACTTCATCACATCCCAAAGGCCCTGCCTCCAAACACCATCACCTTTGGAGTGAGGACTTCAACATAGGGATTTGCAGGGAGGACACATGCATGTGGTCCCTAGCAGGGGTATGATAGAAGCTGTCGGACTGTGAGGGGAAGGAGCAGGGGAGGGGATGGGGACCGGGATTTTTTTTTTTTAAAGATTTTATTTATTTTTTTGACAGAGATAGAGACAGCCAGCAAGAGAGGGAACACAAGCATGGGGAGTGGGAGAGGAAGAAACAGGCTCATAGCGGAGGAGCCTGATGTGGGGCTCGATCCCATAACGCCGGGATCACGCCCTGAGCCGAAGGCAGACGCTTAACCGCTGTGCCACCCAGGCGCCCCAAGGGACCGGGGATTTTTAAGTATAATGGTCAGGAGAGGCCTTACTGAGAAGGTGACCAACACTTCAGAGATCAGTGTTTTGCTCTCAAACCTGAGCTTCCCCTGTCCATTGAGACCTGCTCGCTCAGAGCCTCCCAGAATGGGGTCTGGGAGTGTGTATTTGGACAAGCCACTCATACACACCCAAACTGGGAATTCCTGCTCTGCGCCCTCGTGCTGCTTCTCCATGCAAAAGACTATGACCTAACAGTTCAGGAAATATTTGCCCAAATCTAGGTGTGACTATGAGTTCAAGAATGCAGCTGGAATCCAAGGTCCTGGTGACAATTTCCTTTGTGACTTGATAATTGGCTAATACTTAGTAACTCGAGCAGGCAAGATGCACTCCTGACCGTGACTGGGTCTGGAGAGCCCTGTGTCAGTGCAGGGCAGGACGCTGATGTCGTCCTGTCAAGGTGCAGCCCAGCTTATTGGAGCAACGGGCTGGTGTCAGGAGAAGGGCATAACCTGGAAAGCTTGGGGTCTAGCCTGGGCTCCGCAGGGCTGAGCTCAGGCGGGTCATTTGCTTGGAGGTGCTTCAGTTTCCAGGTTTATGAAACGGAGTTGCCAAAGTGTCCCCTGTGTGTCACCATGCTTCTCCACCCCTACCCTCAGCCCGTCTGTGTATCCATCCATCCATCCATCCATCCATCCATCCATCCATCCATCTGTCCAGTCACCTGCTCACCAGCCATCTCCCTCAGTTTCCTTATTTCATCACTATCTGCATTTCTAATGGGGCTTGTTCCACGCCTAGAACTTCTTATAAAGGAATCTGGCCTGAAAAACTCACGAAGAAAAATCGTATGGAGAGAAATTAGCTGCAATACCGAAATCTTTTATCTCGGAAGATCTGTTCAATGAGGTCCAAAGGTGAGGCTCGCGCTCTCGTCTGGGGGAAGCAGGCAAGTGCCTTCTGAGTTGAGTTGCAGTGAAAGCGGCTGCAAAGGCAGCCTCGATCTCCCCTGATGGCGGGGAGCCCAGCCTCCATGCCCGGCCCCATTAACTGTTGGCTTCCCAGGTGCTGAAGCCGGCCAAAAACCTCCTTTGCTGTTTGAAGTGCTTAGTGGAAAAGCAGATCTCATCTTGGCTGGCGCTGCGAGCGGCTCCTTCTGCGGGGTGCTCCCCAGGGCTGTAATTGAACACAAGAAAGCATCGGCCTCCTTTTGGCATTCTTGCTTTCATCTCAAAGTCACATATTATAATTTATATTTTAAAGAAGTTAGGGAAAGGGGCCAGCCAGCACAGCTCACGAGGCCACTGGTGCCAGAGCACCCAACACGCTGCTCCAGAGCGGAGGGCTGGGGAAGATCAGAGGAGAGAGTCAGGGCTACGTGGTGTGGCGACGCTTCCCACCAGCCTTCCTGGAGCTCGTGGCTGGCTTTTGAGGCTGAGCCAGGGTGGGACCCAAGCTTCGCAGTGCAGGAGTCCCAAGGGATCAGACCAGGCCTCACTCACGCCAGTCCAGATGCGTGATGATTTTCTGAAAGCCCTGGAGAACGGCGAATGTAAAGCCTTCGGACACCCACCCAGGGGGCTGACCGGCCTGCTTGGGGAGCCTGCTTCCAGAAGCCTTTATCTACACCGGTGACCGTGAGTGGGAGAAAACCATTGAGGAAAGAGGCCTGGTCTCTTTTCTTTGCCCTCCAGATGACCCTTTTTCCAGAGCTTGGGCAGAATTATGACAGCAGTGGGTGTCTAATGGGTGTTTGTTAGACAAGCCTTCCTATGCAGAAAGATTGCGGTGAAGCATGACACGACCTTTTCCTACAAGTCTTAGTAAGACCATTATCTTCTCCAGAGGCCAATGTGAGATTCAAACACCAAACTTCGTGGAGAAATGAAAGAGCCGTGGTCTGGAGAAGGAGTAGCCCCCTGGCACAAGATTATTGCTGCATCATTGGCTTGTGTCCCACTCTGACCCCTTAATTGTTTTCAGGAATTTTTGTGTATGGGAAATCATTTTTTTATGCAGCTAGTTTCTTCTCTGAGAGTAGGATCTTGCGTTTATTGCTCTCTGTTTTACACGAAGAACATTGATACCTTGAATTTAGCTTAAAAAAAAAGAAATTGTGGTCCTAAACACATTCAATAAGATTATTAAAATTGTCAGTCTATTTCAGGACCACAGGAAGGAGGAGGGAAGTACACGTACAAAACACAAAACTATTATTAAATTGAACACTGAGGCTCCTAGTGGCCAAGAAAAGAAAAAGAAATAGACTCATTCCTTAGGGAAATAAAGATTATCTTGTCTTTGAATTTTAATATTTGGAGGGGCTCCTGTAGGGTGCTACAGTGGACCAGTGTGCCAACAATTGTTTTATGCTAAATGAATGGATATTTTCTATCATAATCTTGGCGAGCATTTAGGACATCGCTGAAACTAGTCTGGGAAGTGGAAGGCAATCTTGGGGTACAATGGAATGTGGGAAATTCTAAGAGGACTGGTAAACTCATCTGGCCTGTACATCAGGCAATCCCTACTTAAGGACACTTAGAGTTGGATTTGGGGCAAAAAAGGGAGAAAGGCAAGCTACCAAAGGTGTAAGGCAGAGTATATCTCCAGGGAATCACGAATTCCACACATGGCCAACTCTCTCCCCGTGCTCCCCGCCCCCAGAGAGCACAGCTAATACCTTTTGGAGTTGGTGTCTGTGGGCATGTCTGTATGTGAGTGGGTGTGAATACAAGCCGTCTCTCCTGGTCCTACTTCTCCACCCCCCACATATACACCACCACAGAGAAGATTCGCAGCATTCTGGAGTCAGCTCCTCTGTAGGTAATTTTGATAACCAGCCCAAACAGAGGATCTTTTCAAGGTCTGAAGAGCGTTAACTCTTGGGAAGAACAACAGGACAGTTTCTGAATGCTCAGGGTGACAGTGATGGATGATGGTCTTAATTACTACAATTACTAAATACTTGGGGATGGAGGCAGGAAAGCCAGCAGCATCAGAAGGAATCTCTGCTCCGTGACTGCAGGATTCCTTGTTAGACTGGACCAAGCCCCCTGAGCTGAGCTGAACACAATTCCCAGGCCCCAACAGCTCTGCCCTCTGATGGTATTTTGCCCCCTTTGAGAAGCATTGACTTGTAAACCAAATTTAAGGGATTTAGTCATTTCTCTTTCACCGAGGACCTAGTGTATTCCAGGCACTGTGTTAGGCCCCGGACATGCTGACATGTGGTTCCCAGCCTTCGAGGAAGTGGAGGAATCCACTCCCCTCTCCCTCGTATAATTAGGAGCCGAAACAACCTCCTATGTGATGAGAACAAAATAGGAGATAAGAGTAAATTCTAGAAAATTCTTTTCCCAGATTGCGGTTTTTTCCTTCCATGGAAATCACAGGCCATCTTCCTTTGTATATCATGATTGGGACCACTACTGACCCTTGAGGTTAATGGCATGACTTTGCCTTAAAAGCTGTAAGTTGGTTGCCACAACGTCCCCTCTGAATTCTGAGAATAGGGCCTTCACCTCTAAAGGCTGCGTTACCGGCCTGAGGACTGATCCCCCAGAGGCCCCTCACTGTGACCACAGGACAAACTGAGCCTCCTGGCCCCCGTGGGGGTGGCATCTGTGCCCTATTCTCCTCACGTCTAAGCTCCAGCTAACAGGGTAGCTGGTGACTCCCAGCCTTGTTTCAGCCCATGACCGGCAGGGAATGTTCCAGTCGGACTGTGGTCTGCAGTCAGCACTGATAGGGCTGAGCTTGGTCATGTGTTCATCTCAAAGCCATTGCCCCCCACATTTTAGAGAGGAGTCACACTGTCAGCAACAAGAGAAGCGATGGGGAAGTTTGATCTGGCTCATTTGCAATAAACAGCAAATGATTTCTTCTCCAAACCAGTCGTCAGACATGCACCTTCTAGACGCCCGCTCCGAGTTACGAAATCAGAAACCCGGGGGAATGGGCTGAATGGTTTGTGTTTGACCAGACCCTCCATGCTTCCAATGCCACTCATGTCCCCGAGCCACTGAGGCCCGCGCCAGCACCTCCAGGACTAGAAGTGGGGGTGGCAGAGGTGGTTTGAAACAACCCCTAAAAAGATTGTGCTGTGTTTCCCCCACCTTATCCTACCCGACTTGGAAATTCTTCATCTAGAACTAATTAGTTATTGGAAGACTCAACTCGGGCCACTCTCTTTGTATTTTGCTGATTTTTCTTTTAAGCTTCAGAAATGTTACACTGCAGAGTGACTTGGTCTGGAAATCTCCCTCCGTAGCTGTGGGCAAGGGCTGAACGTCTCCGGGCCGAGCTGAGTCTGAAAGAAGAGTTTGCTCAGAGTGGTTTGGGACAATCCGGCCGAGTAGCTTGCACATGAACGGCTGTTGTGGCAACAGCACCCCCAGGGGACCCGCCCTGGAGTACGCCCCTGCCTCCCCAGCACCTCGGGGAGCACGGGACACCAGGGCCAGGGGCCGTGGGCTGCTGCTGAGCCTCAAGCCCGCATGCGCGCCTGCCCTGGGCTCCCGACGGCTCCTTAAAGGAAACAGATGTCAGATGTCCGGAGCCTCTTTTCATTGCCCTCGACAGGGAGAGATGCGCCCTTGGCTGTTGGGTGTTGGCGAGCAGCGGTGGACCTGAGTTTGTGTTCTTTTTCTCTAAAAATGTTGTATTTGGGCAGCGGCTCCGGATTTGAGGAGAGGGAGGGTGTTGAAGAAGTAAGGAGAGGTGCCTCTAATCCACCATCTCCTCGCTGTCTGCAGGTGTTCGAGATGCTTCTACTCGTCGGGAAAACAGCCAGAAGAGAGGCAGCTTCTCCCCAGGCGAAGGGGAGGCCCCGGGCGGCTTATCTGGGTGGCAGGCTCTATCCCCCAGAAGGCAGTGTTTCCCTTGTGGCTACTGAGGCAGGAAGCAGGTGGCAGGGAGCTGACCCCACAGAGTCCCCCAGAGCAGGCCGGGGTTTGCCACCAACCGTGGCCGGCGCTGATCTCACTGATTGCCCGTGGCTTTGAGCCTCTCTGAGGAGATGGCGTCAGCCGCTGTCCTCTGCGGGTCCCCTGCCGCAGGCCGGGGGTGGGAGGCATCCGGGCCTCTGTCAGGGGACAGGAGGTCTGCAGGGATCACTCTGAGCAGCTGGGGGAGGAGTCTGGGCCCAGCTTGAACCCACAGTTGGTTTTGCAACGATACTCTGCCTGAGCCCTGGCCTCCCCTCAGATTCTGAGGCCAGCGCCCCAGGCATGAATTTTATTGGTTTGGTTCCTCACAGATCGTAAGCATGCATACAACAGTGCCCTGCACACAGTAGGTTCTTTTTTAAAAATTGATTTATTTGACACAGAGACAGCCAGCGAGAGAGGGAACACAAGCAGGGGGAGTGGGAGAGAAAGAAGCAGGCTCCCAGCGGAGGAGCCTGATGTGGGACTCGATCCCAGGACCCTGGGATCACACCCGGAGCTGAAGGCAGACGCTTAACGACAGAGCCACCCAGGCGCCCCAGACGGTCACTTTTCTGCAGAGGTTTCCAAGGGGCCGCTAGGGAGAAGTGAGTTCCCAGGATGCAGACACTGGGCCGTGGTGTCAGGTGTTTATAAGAAGACAGGCCAGGCCTCTCCCTCATCCACCCTCCCCTCAGGACTATGGACTGACATCCAGCATGTGAAGTTAGGACAGACAAGGGACTGAGACACACAGGCCCTTACAGCCACTGGGGGCAATTGCTTCTCTAGCAGATTGCTTTTCAACCCACAGTCCATCCAGAAGGTGGAGAGCAGCTGACCACCTGACCACATAAGCTGTTCTGCATTGGAGGGGGTTGGGCTAGACCGCATGGCAGAGTCCTGGGACTCCCTCGAGTGTGCGATTCCGGTGGCCCACGGGCTCCAGGCTGTGTGCTTCCTGGCTCAGGACCCAGACGTTTAGGCTTGAGGGACCCTGTAGGATGACCATCCCACCCCCAGTGCAGGCAGGACCCTGTCCTCCACAGCCCGGCCTTGGACGGGAACATTCCAAACAGTTTAAACTCTTAGTAATATTGATTGAATATTAGTAATATTAATAGAAAAGTATTCCCTGGGGCTTGACAAAGCCACTGAATTTTAATGTGCTTATAAAAGCAAATGGGTCATGTGTTGTGGTTTTCGAACTTTCCCTTCTACCGACAGGTGGCAAGACTGGTCCCACAGCGTCCTCCTTGGTGGGCTTGGCAACAAATGCGACAACGTGAGAGTGATCAGGAAGGAGAAAAAGCAAGAAATGGAGACAAACACGATATGCTCCGCTAATCTTAGATGAGATAAAACTGGTCGTTTTACCAGGAGGCCTAGGCCAACCCCCTCTAGCTCAGCATCGAGAGAGGGAAGAGCAGGGACTTGCGGCAGTCCCCTGGTGGCCCAGACAGCCCTGGGGTTTGACAGCTATGGATCCAAGAGTGCTGGAATGGCACCAAGTGTCTGGCCGGAGACCACTGGGCTAACGGGTTCCAGGTCCTGTGATAATTGGCCTGTTTTACACATTCATTTAATTAGTCAATCATTCATCCTGCAGGAGATGCCTTTTGAACACATGCTGGGTCAGTACCAGGGAAACTGTGGGGACCAGAGACAAGGTTCCTGCTCCCATGACCTTACAATCCCACTTCCTACCCTCCTATATTTCACTGAGAAGATAGAGCAATCAGGGGTGGGCACGAGCTTTAGTGCCCCCCACCTGCCCCATGCCCGCATCCACGCCCTTGTCCCTGCCTCCGTCCTGTTACTATGGATGAATGTTCCACAGGGGCCAAGGCCAGCCTCTCCACCGGCACCGGCCCTCCCATGCCCTCCCGGCTGCTCAGGGACACTGCTCCAGCCGCTCCCTTTTCTCTCCTGCAACAGCAGTCTCTCCCTCTTTATTGTGTCTCTTCTAACAGTGGAGGACCACACTGTCATTTCTTCCACCCAAATATACCTTCTCTTGACCCCGCTTCCTTCCCCAGAAGGGCGCCCCAATGCTCTTCTCTTTAGAGCTAAGCTCTTAAGATAGCCGTCTGTATTTGCACTTCCAAACCCTCTCCTGCCATTCTACGCTGAATCCACTTCTGTCATCGTGTCACTCATGAAATTGTCGATGTCATCAATGTCCTCATTTTGCTAAATCCAATGGACATTTCTTGGTCCTCACTGTGCCTGACCCGTCAGCAGCATTAGACATAGCTGTCCCTCCCTTGCTGTTGCTCGAACAGTTTCTAGGACACCACTATCCTGGGGTTTCCCCCTACTTCAGGCTGCAGCATCTGCCTCTGGCTAGCTTCTCCACGGCTTCCTGAAAAAGGAGGTGAAAAGAATATCCAGCCTCAGTCTTGGAGCTCTCCTCTACCAACCCTCACTCCTCCAGCTCGTGGCTTTAAATGACACTTACACGCTGACTCCCAAGGGCTCCTTGGTGCCCACTGTGTATGAGACCTCTCTGCTAGGCAGCTAAATACAGGTCTCTCCCAGAACTGAGCTCCTGTTCACCCCCACCCACCCCCACACAAACCCCCTCGTGCATGCCGTTTTCTCCATCTCAGCTAACAGCAAGTCCAAAACACCTTTGTATCCTCTTTGAGCATTCTTTTAGGCTCACTGACTCTTCTCATCACCTTTGCAGCTGTCACTTCGGTCTTGGCCAGAGCATCACAATAAACTCCTAACTGGTTCTGCCTGCTTCCACCCTTCCCCACGACCCCCTCCCTGCCTTCCGTCTGTTCTGCACCCAGCTTCCAGAATAACCCTTTCAAAAGCAAATTAGGTCATGTCTCTTCCTTCCCATCACACTCTGAGTGTCAAACAAATTCATCCCAAGACCCGTAGAACCCTATCTGGTCTGTCCTTCCATTTCCTCTCTGACTGCCTCTCACTACTCTCCCCTTCGCTCACTCTCTCCTGCCTCAGGACCTTTGCACTTACAGTTCTTTTCTTTTTTCTTTTTTTTTTTTTTTGCTGGAACTCTTTTCCTCCAAGCTCTTTCCGCAAATGTCATTTTAGTAAGTCCCTTCCTGATCATCCCATTTAAAATTTCTACCTATCCCACTCTCATTCTCCATCCCAGATGCCTGCTCTATTTTCAACATTGTACTTTACTCTGATTCCCTGCCATACCAATTCAGGGGTGGGGTGAGGGTGGGGAACCCGCCCTAGGTCCAGGGCACAAGGAGATGCATCATCTGTAGACAATGTAACAATAAGCACAACAGGTACTAAAGGTCAGTCAGCTCTTTGTCAGCACCGTGTAAGGGCGATTGTAAACAATGTTACAGGATTCTCCTCCCACCAAGACGGGCAGCTCCCACTAACTCTCTTCTGTTGAATGCACTGCATTTTCCTTATTTATTCACTTATTGTTTTTTCCTTCCACTAGAATGTTAAGCTCCTTGGGGGCAGGATGTCTTATCTGTTTTGTTCACTGCTGTTTCTCTCATGTTTGCCGCATGGTAAATTCTCAGGGAGCTTTAGTGGAACAAATGAACGAGGGAGAGGGTGCTATGAGCGGCCACAGTGACGGTTGTCAGGAGGGTTTCCTGGATGAATCCATGGCTCGGTGGTCTAGACAAAAGGATAAAAAGCCTAGAGCAACCTCACTGTCAGCCAAGAGTAGGAGCCAGAATTCAGGAGTGTGGGCACTGTGTTTCCTTCGTAATGTTAATGTTGAGTAAATAAACGTGTTCCTTTTTTTTTTTTTTTTAAGATTCCATTCATTTATTTGAGGAGGCGGAGAGGACAGAGGGGGAGGCCGACTCCCCTGTGAGCAGAGAGTCCAATGAGGGGCTCAATCCCAGGACCCTGAGATCATGACCTGAGCTAAAATCAAGAGTCAACGCTCAGGCCATTGTGCCACCCAGGCGCCCCTCACTTCTTTAACATTTATAACATGTTACCATCTTTATTTGCTTCCATGTTTGTATATTCTACTGAATGGGACTCCAAACCAGAAATGATGCCCATTCATTTCAGTTCCTGGTCCCTAGCATAGCACCTGGCACATTGGAGGAAATCAACAAATGTTTGTTACATGCATAAATAGCAAAGCAGATATTGACTAAAGAGATACACCGATATCAAATGAATATAATGGCTATTGTGATGATGCTTTTGAATGCCAATCATAATAATGAGAGTGACCTAGTCCATGGTGATCATATAAAATATAGAATGTACATATACATTTTTCCTGCAAAGGTGGTATCACTTAACTCTGTTCTTTAAAGTTGCAGAGGCCCATTATCATTCACAATTATTCAACCATTATCGATGCAGAGTGCCTATGAAAGCATCAAATATGTTATGGCTTCCAGGAAGAGTGAATTAGACTGAAGACCGATGTTGGTATTGTTTTTTTTTTTTAAACTAAATGGCGTTAGCCTAAAACACTGGTTTTATGTACGTACCCAGTCTGAGATGTGGAGGCTTGCTCATATGCCAGAAAACTGATTCAGCCACGATTGGCAGGTAGGCCCTACCGCACTAGAGAGAAATCTTACAGGCTTCAGAAATCAGTCTAATGAAATGAGATTTTTCACTCGTTCAAAATCAGAGTTCAAAACCAGTTCAGTTAATATTCAAGTATCCAGTTAAGACAGGAGGTCGAACAAAATTAATTTCGAAACTTTCATATACTTTTAAAAAAGCAAAACTTTAGACTTTAAAATCGACTTTTCATTATAGGCAATGCATTTGAGTATTAAATATATGTTAAATTTCATTTAGCAGATTCCTCCCCAGACTTTTAAAACCACCACCAATAAATATTTATATTTTCCCCCCTCCCCAACACATTTCCCCAGGTACACACAAATACCACTCATTTTGAGATCCTGTTGCTCCAGATTAAACAGATTCTCCTTCCATGAGAGCAGCCCATAGCCTTCTGCTCCAGCCAGAGCAAGGTTTCTGGCCCTTAGATAATTTCACCACCTCTGGTTGACAGAGCAGGGCTGGGAATCTCATTATGTAAGGCTTCCACCTCATTCCCACGCCAGCCTGGGAGAGGGGGCCAGGACTGCCTCATCCATCCTGGGCCCCAGCCCATCTTGCTTGAGGCCAGCTCACCAAAAGTATTTTAAGAGCATTCCAACAGTGGAACCACCATTTGCTCCACTGTCCCAGATGGGGGAAAAACTTGTTGGGCACGCTTTCCTCGGGAAGACTGCAACTGGCCTCCTAGTGCTGCTGGGACAGTATCCCTTCACACTGGACAGAATGGCTGGTAGTCATCAGTCTGGGAGGCTCCTAGTGCTGCTGGGACAGTATCCCTTCACACTGGACAGAATGGCTGGTAGTCATCAGTCTGGGAGGCTTTGGGAGGTTTGCTTTCAGGAGTGAGAGGACACAAGTGGAGACACTCTATAAGCCTGGGGTCTAGGGCCACCCTTCCTCGTCCATGCCCCAAACGTGATGATGCTGTGCAAATACCCAAACGCCTCAACATCTTTGGGTAGTTTCAAAGTCTATTTCAGTCTATTTCAGTCTCAGCTAGGAGTTTCAATCACTGGAATATGTAAATTCTCTGCCTCTCCAGTTAGTTCTTGTTTCTTTTTTAAAAATTAAAAAAAAAAAATTCACAACTGGGATGCCTGGGTGGCTCAGTCGGTTAAGCATCTGCCTTAGGGTCAGGTCGTGATCCCAGGGTTCCCGGAATCAAGTCCCGCATTGCGCTCCCTGCTCAGCGGGGAGCCCGCTTCTTTCTCCCTCTGCTTTACTCTCTGACAAATAAATAAAATCTTTTTTAGGGGCGCCTGGGTGGCTCAGTCGTTAAGCGTCTGCCTTCCGCTCAGGGCGTGATCCCGGCATTCTGGGATCGAGTCCCACATCAGGCTCCTCCGCTATGAGCCTGCTTCTTCCTCTCCCACTCTCCCTGCTCGTGTTCCCTCTCTCGCTGGCTGTCTATCTCTGTCAAATAAATAAATAAAATCTTTAAAAAAAATCTTTTTAAAAATTCACAATTAATTCATGATCATTGTAGAAAAATAGGGAGGAAATGTGAAAATATTAATACTGGAAGGTTAAAATTTATGCACATCAAAGAAGGTGATACATCCAGACCAGTTAATAGGCAGGTCTGCCAGAAATCCATCGAGCAAGCAAAAGATGGTGTGCTTTGGACCCTCCACTCTATTGCTCCTTCCCTGTTTTCCTTCGGGGACCTCAGGCCAGCTGGCATGCCATGAACGGTGGGCATCACTGGTGTCCAGCATGAACAGCACTGAGGGGCAGGCATGCACTAACCGGTCTGAAGGGCTACTGTGCTACATTCTCCCTGAGGCTCCCGGCCGGTGGCCCCAATTAGGCAGGGATCTGGGATCTGAGATCAGGCTTGCTGATTCCCAGGCTGAACTGCTGTCTGCTCCACTCTGCCACAGTTAACCGCCTTCTTTGTGGCCCACTGCAAGTGAGAAGGAGCAAACGGTCTTCTGTTGGGACAGTGGCAGGCTATGTAGCTGACCCTCGATGCTTGTGGGTTCCTGCTTCGAGAACCTGTCCTTCCTACGCCCATCTGCCAATATGATCACCAGTTCCCCTTGTAGATCCCCAGGAGGCCGCCTTCTACCTAAACGGAGGACGGCACTGAGAAGCTGCAATGGAAGGCTCCTCTGGAAGTTCCCCAGGGAGGCTGTGCTCCTATTCTGATGGTGGATGTTCTTTCACCCACATCCTGTGAGGGCCCCGGCCAGATCCTCTGTGAGAAATGATCAAGGCAACGGTCAACCGATGTCACCCTCCCAGCCACCCAGGAACATCTGCTCAGTCCTCTTACGTCACACTGCCTGGGAAGGGCCCATGCGACTTGTCCTCGGGCCTCTGGGCCATTCTCCGAAGGCTCAGGACTGGCGTCAGGAAGCGCTCCTCCACCGGGTTTGTCACAGACATGGCAGGTGCCTCAGAAGAGAAGCTCGTGGGACGGTGGGAGAAGGGTGGGAATCTGGGGCAAGCTTTCTCTCAGGAAAAGGGCCTCCACTGGGACCTGCCCGCCTGCTGTTGGCCCCCCGCCCCCACCCCGGCCTCATCCCTTCAGAGGCCCTTTCCCAAGTGGCTGCTAGGGGAGGCAGTCTGTTCCCTGCTCTAATGACGCTGTAATTAAGATGTCGGCAGCACCTTCTAGGAGGCGCACCACAGACTTTATTGCTCACCCTCAAAACTGCCTCTCTCCGTTTTGCCCAACGCGAGGCCCGGGGAACGTTTGGGGTCACCCATAGGCCTATCTGAGGTCAGAATCCTGGCCCTCATATCCCGGCCATGGTGGCCGGGGATGGTCAGCCGGCGGTTAGGCCGAGTCCGTGTTCACCAGGGACGGTATCTGAGACACGCGTCCCCTCCGGCGGCTGTGCTGCTCTCAGCCCTGGTGGCTAGGGCTTCTCCGCGCGACAAGGACGCGCCGGGAGGCAGGTGCAGAGCGCCAGGACGGGTTTTCTCGGTGCGCCGCGCGTTTATCCCGCAGCTAGGAGCCCGGCGGGCCGGGTGGGGGGCGAAAGGCTCAAGGAGGGGTGGGAGGCCAGAGTGGGGAAAGGCTGGGAGGAGGAGGAAGAGGAGGAGAGGGAGGGATGAAGAGGGAGGCCGAGGGGAGGAGGGGCAAGGAGGGAAGGAGGGCGTGGAGGGGGGAGAAGGAGGG
>NC_048218.1:71156117-71163691 GCF_002007445.2 Ailuropoda melanoleuca
GGGGGAGGGCCGGGCGGGCCCGGAAAGTGGGCGGTGGCCCCGTGCCCCGCGCGGCAGGCCCGCCGGTGTGGCCGATGAGCCCGTAATGAAGCCGGGCGCCTGGGCCCCCTTTGTTCCCGGGAAACCATTTAAAAAGCCCCTTCCTCAGCCCCCGTGCGGGGCGAGCGGCGACAATGGCCGGCGGCGCAGTGGGCCGAGCGGAACGCCCCCTTTGGAGGGGCCTTTCCAGCCGCGGGGCCCGGGCTCGGAGGCTCGGGGGGCAGCGAGGCCGGGGCTCGGCCCCCCGGCGCGCCCTGCCCTTAGGGGGCCACGAGGCCACCACTAAAACAACAGCCAGGGTTGGAAAAAAATTGCGCCGCGTCGGGAAGGCTTGGGCCCTGTGGGTGCTCAGCAGATGGCCCGAACGGCTTCCCGGTCGCCCACCTGGCACCGGGGGACTGAGGCGCGCACGCCGCCGTGGGACGCATCGTTGCGTCTCCCTGAATGCCACTGTGGCACATTCCTGGCCTTTGCAATTATTGGGAAATGAGAGGATCTTTTTTTCTGCCGTTCTCCCCCCCTTTCCCCCTCCCTTCGTTTTTCTCCCAGGCATGGAATTATCTACTTTAGCAGTTCAAAAGACATTCCATTCCCATGACAGAAACAGAAAGGGTGATGCTGGCTTACGGGAGCCCTCTCTCTTATAGGGAGATTCAGGCAATAAATCATAATGAATGAAAGTTTAAAATAGCATTTCTTTAGCTTTTTAACAGTGTACTTATTTTCAAAGTGCCAATAACAGCTCTGTTTCTTAATGTCCTTCAAAAAGAACGCATCTCAGTTGAATAACAATGGTGAATTTTATTCCTTTACAATATGCCAAAAAAAAAAATTAGGACTTGAGGAAACTCATTTTGAACCCCCTCTCAGTTCTAAAGTTCCTTAAGTCTATCAGTGACAGATGCTGATGGATTTTAAACAAGAGTGGGGAAAATCCTATCACCATGACAAATGGTCTATCAGCTATCCACCCTGTTCTGTTTTACTCTGCTTCCCCAGACCCACACCTTTCCTCTGTTCCAGAAGCAATGACGTGCACATATTGGATCACCCAAGACAGATGTACAAAGTGTGCGCCAGAGTATCTGGAAAAGTTTGATCAAAAACACTCTCAATCATGTGTAGTCCAACAGGAGACGCTAAACTGGAAAAGAATGGACGATCAGGGGGTATATTTCCACCAGAGAACAAAATGCTCTGCAAGTCTGAACTCATCTTTAAACAAAACCAGCTCAGGCTTTCATCCGTAACTGTGTTGCAATTTACACCCAGGCTGGAGGATGGAAGGGTATCTTAACAAGTAATTGTTTCCAGTAAGGGTCATTTTTGGCCTCTCAAATCATGACTCTGACATGTCACATTGCACAGGTATTTTTCATAGTTCACTGGGTCTGATGGGTCTGAGAGTATTTAAGGCTGCCCTAGAGAGGAGCCCAGGGACATGGTGATTAGGGGGCTTCTGTAGGAAGTGCAGTGGAAGGGACAATGGGCCAATTACCAGCAAAGCCAGAGGTCTCCCTTGGAGAGGTTAAGGAGGAGAGCACATGGCCTTTGAGCTACCATGTCATCTGTCCTGGGGCTTAATCAAGTTATCATATCACCCCGGTGCCTCCAGGCCTCCATCCATCGATTTGAATGAAGACAAAAATTTGCAGACAAATTTCTAGCAGCAGGAAGTTGGTGCTCTCCTGCAAGGCTGGATGAAAAGCACCTGTAACCTTGTCGGCCTCGTCCAGCTCCTGCTGGGAGCTGCTTCTGGCTGCTGCCTGCTGGCCTCAGAGCCTGCCTGTCAGCAGGGGATGCTATTATGTGCTTCAAGAGAATGCCCTGGAGCAGACTCCGCTGTGGCCAGGACAACACAATGTGGCCGGCTACCCATAAACGGGTAGGTAGACTCTGTCCCCTTCCTTTTGATACTGGCCTGGAGTCATATTTAAGTTAAGATGGGCCTGGCCTGCAACTAACAGTCATGATGGCACGAAGGGGGTATTTGTGTTTCTCCCTCTCTGTGGGGAACGTGAGAGATAGGGAGCTCTCCAGAATGCCATCACGGCCAGACCTCTGCTTTACTCTGAGCTGTATGTCCTTGTTTGTGAAATTCACAGATGTAATTAACATCCAGTCTGCAGGGGGGAAGGGAGGGGAGTTGGATGAAGTAGGTGGAATATTGGTAGGCACGGTGAGATTTGTGCTTCAAGCTTAGCTCTATGACTTGGGGGAAGCAGCTTGGCTTCTTTTTGTCGTAGTTATTTCACTCGTAAGATGGGAATACTGATCCGGGCAGTTACCCGCTTGGCAGGTTACAGGCCAGTGTGACAACAGATGCAGATCAGTAATGAAAACACTTTAATGCCGCGTTATCAGTGCCTCTAAAGCCCTTCCAGCATTCATGCCCTATGATTTGATGTTCCAAAGAGGAATAGGAGAAGAGGAGCGTTATTAATTAGCATTAATGTAAGAGCATTTCATCCCGGGAATAAGTGGATCACTGAATGTGAATTTCATAGTCTTTAGTAGGAAAGGCCAGAGGATCCGACTTTTAACACTCTGTGGGGCTTGTTGATCTGATCAAAATCAACTTTTCTGAAGTCCATAGAAAACTGGACTTTTTGACATTTTGCTGGAGGGCTAATAGCCTTAAAAAGTATTGCGGCCAGTAAAGCACTCTTTCCCCTGCTCTTCAGACCGTGTTTATATTCTGTAGCTGCTTTGTGACAGGGGACATCAACCCAGTGGCAGCTCCAGCCTGTTTCCTCATCTATAAAATGGGGCACACTTCTCTACCTCTCCAACCCATGGGAGCATTGGTAGAATCAACTGGTTAACAGGTGAGAAAGTGCTTCGTAAATAAAGTGGAAGGTGCTAGATGGGTTTATACTGCCCATATGCACGCGCACGTGCGCGCGCGCGCACACACACACACACACACACACACACACACTCATAAAAGACTGTTATTATAGACCTGACTCCGTAGATTCCGTGTCACAGATGATCTCGCTTAAAAGAAGATTCTTCATTCGGAGTTAACAACTGGCAGCTCCCTCAGAACCAACGGATACAAGGTGCCTCGCTGATTCCCATCTCCTGAGGAATGGCCCTGCGGGGTAGGCACGGCTGCGGCACTGGTGCCCAAACTCAGAGATAAGCAGAGAGCAAAACGCTAAAATACCGGCTGAGTGCTCTTCATTCTTGACTTCCCAGTTTGTCTGCCCAACAGCACCTGAGATCCTGCCCTATGATTTTGCTTCTGCCATTTCCTCTGTCATCATCTGTCCATCTTCTCTGCCTCTTAAATCTGTCTCACCCTTCGAGGTCCTATGCAGTGTCACCTTTGTGAAGCCCCAGTGTTCAGACGCCTGATTCCTCTTGGGGTCCCCGTCCCTAGTACAGCTGCTGTGCACAGTAACTTATGCCCTCAATGTTGAATTGCGTTGTCCCCACTCAGTGTGTCAGAGAGTGACAGGAGGAGATTATGGAAGGGGAGAACAAGACGAACTCTTTTCTTTTCATGTTTATTTAAACCAAATCCGTTTTTGGTTTTGCCTTGATTCCCAGCTGATTTGAAAATCTGAAAAATTGATTTGATATAGTTGGCAATTTAAGTGTAAGTTTAATTATGATTCCTTTCTAAGTGTTACAGACCTGCCCAATAAGGCATTCCTTTGCTGCCTCGTAAGTGACTTTAGGAAATCCTTGCAGACACAGTGCTGGCCAAGGGGTCAGGAAGGCAGCTCTGCGCAGGGCCTCAGCCTCACCAAATGCCCCTTATGCATGAATCCATAGTATGGTAGAAACGTCACATTCTGGCAAGGACCCAGGGGCAAAAGTCCTGTTTCTCAATTCCATGTTTACACATTTAGTCGGAGAATGCTGTGGCCAGGAGAACATCTCTTCTTGTAGTTCTCAGTATAGGGTCCCTGGACCACCAAGGATTCATAAAAGTAGTAAACAAGGCTCTTTGACCCTTCTCTATATTTCAAAAAGCCTGAAAGAAGGGTGCAGGGCCTGCTATCATGTGAAGTTTCTCTGTCTTTTGTTCTCTTTTGATCGGGGCTTGGTTCAATATGGTAGCAGGGAATAGCTGAGGATAATAAAAAGTTACCAAAAACTACATTTTTTTTTTGTGGTGTCATTTACACAATAATCATTTGCATATTTTATGTATACAGTTTGGTGAGTTTTTGGCAATTTTGTGCCGTCATCTAGCTACTACCACGATCAAAATATAGAGTATTTCCATCACCCCCAAAAGTTCCCTCATGCCCCATCACAGTAAAAACCCTCCCTATGGCCCCTGCTCCAAGCACCTGCTAATCTTGTTATTTTAGTTTGGCCTTTCTACAGTTTCATGTAAATGGAATGGCACAGTGTGTTGTCTTTTGTATTTGACTTCTTTCACTTACCGTAATGTTTTTGAGATTCATCTATATTATGTTTCTTTTTATTGCTGAGTAGTATTTCATAGGATAACTGTGATTTGTTTGTCCTTTCACCAGTTGATGGATATTTGGGTTGTTTGCAGATGTGGACTCTTAAATATGTGGCTGTGCGTAATGTTGCCATGAACGTTCACATACAGGTCTTTGTGTGAACATCTGTTTTCATTTCTCTTGGGTAAATAGCTAGGAGGGAAATTGCTGGGTTGTATGGTGGCTATATGTTGAACTTTATAAGACACTGTTACACACTTTTTCAAAGTGGCTACACCACTGGATATTCCCACTGGCAGTGTATGAGGGTCCCGTTTCTGTCTATCCACACGAACACCTGGCATTGATGGTCTTTGCAATTTTACCCAGTGTAGTGGGTAGAGAGTGGCATTTCATTGTGGTTTTAGTGTGTATTTCCCTGATAATTAGTCATGTCCATGTTAGCTAGTCATATTTCTTTGTTGAGGAGGTGTCTGTTCAAATCTTTTGCCTATTTTTTTCTTAATTATTTTATTTTACTTTAGAATAGTTCTAGATTTACAGAATTATTGCAAAGATGGTACAAATAGTTCTCATATACCCCACGTGCAATTTGCCTCATTATTAATATCTTACATTAGTATAGTGCATTTTTCACAATTGGTGAACCAGTATTAATATTAATATTTTTTCATTAACTGAAGTCCACTTTTATTAAGATTTCCTTTGTTTTTACCTAATGTCTTTTTTTGCCAGAATCCCACCAGGAAACATTACATGTAGTAGTCATATCTCTGCGCGTTTCTTGATGATGACAATTTCTCAGATTTACCTTGACAGTTTTGAGGAGTACTGATCAGCCGTTTTATAGAATGTGCCTCAGTTGTCTTTTGCTCATTTTTTGATTGTACTGTTTGTTTTCTTATTATTGTGGATAAAAGCCCTTTATCAGATATGTGTTTTGAAAACATTTTCTCCCAGTCTGTGGCTTGTCTTTTTACTTTCTTACGTATGTCCTTAGGTGAACAAAAGTTTTTAATCTTCATGAGGTCTATTTTATTACATATATATATTATGATTTTATATATATATATATATATATATATAAAATGATTCATGCTATTCGGGTCATGTTTAGGTTTACAAGGATTTTCTCCTATGTTTTCATTCAGAATTTTATTATTTTAGCACTTATATTTAGGCCTATGATCCATTTTGATCATTTAGTATATGGTGTGAGGTAAAATTTAAGATTCAATTTTCCCCCCACATAGATATCCAATATCACTTCTTAAGAGGACTGCTCATTCCTGGGTGTCTGGCTGGTTCAGCCTGTACAGCATGTGACTTTTGATCTCAGGGACATGAGTTTGAGCCCCAACTTGGGCATGGAGCTTACTTAAAAAAAAAAAAATAAAGACTACTCATTCCCCAGTAAAGAACTGTGGCACTTTTGTTAAAAAAAAAAATCAGTTGACTATGTAAGTGCAAGTCTATTTTTGGACTCTCTATTCTGTTCTATATGTCTATAATTATAATTATATAATATTATATTGTAATTGTAATTATGCTAATGCTAGAGACTCTGATTACTCGAAATCATGTAATGCCAGTTCTTTAAAATTTGTTTATATTGTAAAGATTATTTTTGCTGGGGCGCCTGGGTGGCACAGCGGTTAAGCGTCTGCCTTCAGCTCAGGGCATGATCCCGGCGTTACAGGATCGAGCCCCACATCAGGCTCTTCCGCTATGAGCCTGCTTCTTCCTCTCCCACTCCCCCTGCTTGTGTTCCCTCTCTCCCTGGCTGTCTCTATCTCTGTCGAATAAATAAAATCTTTAAAAAAAAATAATAATAATGTATTAATATTGGTTCATTGATCATAACAAATGTACCACACTAATACAAGATACCACAATAGGAGAAACTGTGCAGAAGATACGTAAGAATTCACTGTACTATCTGCTAAATTTTCCTGAACATCTAAAATGGTTTTGAAAAGTAGTATATTAAAAAAATGTTTATCACCGCCCAAACTAAAAAAAAATATTGTAGCAGTAGGGTAAACAATATGCTTTATTATTTTTATTTGTTTGTTTTTCTGACAGTGGGTAGAAATTCCTTAGTGTAATTCCCTTGTTGAGAAAATATGTTCCACCTGGTTAAGGAGGAAGTTCAGCCATTTTACAATTTGCAGAGACAGGTTTGAGGATAGTTTGGACTCCCTAGAAAACCCTAGAGTTGCATTATCTTTATAAATACAGGGTGAGCTCCTATTCAGAATTTTAGGTAGGGATTTTTACTTAAATAATTTTCTGGCTACATGAGGATTGCTAAATGTATTAATGTGTCATTAACTTGCAACAAACCAAATTTTTACAGCTAGGTATGGTTAACACAAATGAGCTTGCNAACAAAAGTTTTTAATCCCCATGAGGTCTATTTTATTACATATATATATTATGATTTTATATATATATATATATATAAAATGATTCATGCTATTCGGGTCATGTTTAGGTTTACAAGGATTTTCTCCTATGTTTTCATTCAGAATTTTATTATTTTAGCACTTATATTTAGGCCTATGATCCATTTTGATCATTTAGTATATGGTGTGAGGTAAAATTTAAGATTCAATTTTCCCCCCACATAGATATCCAATATCACTTCTTAAGAGGACTGCTCATTCCTGGGTGTCTGGCTGGTTCAGCCTGTACAGCATGTGACTTTTGATCTCAGGGACATGAGTTTGAGCCCCAACTTGGGCATGGAGCTTACTTAAAAAAAAAAAAATAAAGACTACTCATTCCCCAGTAAAGAACTGTGGCACTTTTGTTAAAAAAAAAAATCAGTTGACTATGTAAGTGCAAGTCTATTTTTGGACTCTCTATTCTGTTCTATATGTCTATAATTATAATTATATAATATATATTGTAATTGTAATTATGCTAATGCTAGAGACTCTGATTACTCGAAATCATGTAATGCCAGTTCTTTAAAATTTGTTTATATTGTAAAGATTATTTTTGCTGGGGCGCCTGGGTGGCACAGCGGTTAAGCGTCTGCCTTCAGCTCAGGGCATGATCCCGGCGTTACAGGATCGAGCCCCACATCAGGCTCTT